>NC_043009.1:40554379-40586879 GCF_006345805.1 Octopus sinensis
TACAAAATCTGCCAAAGATGTTGAATGTCTCTTATTGATTGTCATAAAGCTGGCAACATGGTTACGACAACAATTCTTAAATGAATCAGCCATCTACTCGATGTAAACATGCGGCCCTTCCCTTGTGTGCACGGTACATTTATATACAAGATTTGTACTCATACAGAGATTCATCAAAGGACACTTTGATTTTTCTCTGCAAGAGCATTTATCGTTTATTATTTGTATATAAGGCAGTCCCGCTCCATTTACCGTTGTTACCGTGTCAACTGTATCGTATTTCTACTACTACAAATTGTTTGTAGTTGGTGTTTTATATACAGTAAGTATCATATCAATGTTATTAATTAATTCATTAGAATTATTAGCACATTTAATTAGCCTCGTTTTTTGTATTTTCAGTGTCATTAATCATAATGCATTTATCATAAAAATAATAATACTGTTGTAAATTTTTAATTTTTTGATAAAAGCAAATGAGTATTGTATGTGTTTTCTTTTTCATAATTATATGTCTGATTTTGCACCACCCTGTGTGAGTGTATATATATATATATATATATATATATATATATATATATATAATATATATTATATATATATATATTATATATATATATATGCTTAGATATGTATACATGTATGTGTATGTATGTATTTATGCATGTATTTATGTATGTATGTATGAATGTATGTCTCTATATTGTACGTATATATGTACGCATATTTATGCATAATATACATATGCTTGTAAATATATATATATATGCATGTATAATACGCATATGCATGTGTATATATGTGTATGTTTGTGCTTGTGTGAATCGAAGTCACTATCACTCTCTTCTCTTATAAAAGTTTAAGAAACAGGTACTCTAATAAAAGGTATCGAATAATCCCTCAATTTAATGTTAAATTGCTTTTATAGGCGCAGGCGGGGGCTGTGTGGTAAGAAGCTTGCTTCCGCTTCCGGTTGTGTCAGTGCCCTGGAGGGCAATAAAGTTTTGTTTCTTCCCACGTATTGTGGGAGGAAACTGACGCGGGCTTGGGTTTGCGGGTTGTCACCGGATTTAAAACCAGGCTGGATAGAGGACACTATCTGCCGGGGTTTGGGTGGCAGCGGCACCAAGCTCCTTAATGTTAAATTATTAGGTCGGGTCAAAAGGTATTTTGACCCGACCCAATCAGGTGAAAAGTTATTTTGAGCAACAATGGGTGTTCACCGAAGGATCCTATAGATGAGGGAGGGGAGGAGTCTGAAGAAGCTGAGTGATGAATATCGCTTGTGGTCGGGCGGCCCCAACACATCACCCGCTTTGTGCTTGAGTGAGGCGTGGGAAATGGCCGGGTATGGGGTCACAGGCGATACTGAAGAGGACTATGGGTAAGAGGCTAGAAAGCCTCGATATTGTGAACTTATAAGAGGTTTGAAACCTCATGCTGTTTTTAACCAAGGTACGAGGCAAAGTGCCTCATTTTTGTGTGTAAATGAACAATTGTAAGAGGTTTATTGCTTCATGTATGATAAATAAGAGAACAATGTTTTCGGGAAACCACAATCGGCGGGCGTTGTCTGTTTCCCCCTTTAATCATCATTTTCACTTTTCATCTCATATAACATTATGTCTGTGTCCAGCCCGCAGCTTCCTTCTTTCTCTATGTATGGCCATTATAGCCAATATAATGAAATACAGAAACTTGCTTCCCAACCACATGGTTCTGAGTTCAGTCCCACTGCAGGGCACCTTGGGCAAGTGTTTTCTACTATAGCCACGGGCCAACCAAGGCCTTGTGAATGGATTTGACAGACGGAAACTGAAAGAATCCCGTCGTATATATATATGTATGTGTGTGTGTATCTGTCTGTCTGTGTCTGTGTGCCTGTGTTTGTTCACTCCACTCCATCGCTTGACAACTGGTGTTGGAGTGTTTATGTCCCCATAACTTAGCGGTTAGGCAAGAGATCGGTGGAATAACTACCAGGCTTGAAAAAAATACTGACGCCGATACATTCGACTATAAATACTTCAAAACGATGCCCCAGCATGGCTACAGTCTAATGACTGAAAGAAGTAATATGTAAAAGATAAAAGAAAGATATATAACTTGGCATAAATTCAAACATTAAGACAGATAGATAGATAGGTTGAGAGAGAGAGAGAGAGGGAGGAGGGAGTGAGAGGGAGGGAGGGAGGGGGAGAGAGAGGGGCAGACAGAAAAAGACAGACAGACAGGTAGACAGACACACAGATAGGGAGAGAGAGGCAGACAGACAAAGACAGACAGACAGACAGATGGGCGGGAAGACAGACAGACAGGCAGACATATAGATAGATAGATAGATAGATAGATAGATAGAGAGAGAGAGAGAGAGAGGTAGAGAGAGAGAGGTAGACAGACGGACCGACAGGCAGAGAGAGAGAGAGAGGCAGACAGACAACTAAATAGATAGATGGACAAACAGATAGACAGATAGATAGATAGACAGATAGATAGATACATACATACATACATACATACATACATACATACATACATAGAAAGAAAGATAGATTGGTATGAAGTGCATCTCTTCATTTACGGGTCCTTGCCTTGCCTCCTGTGTTTCAGTAAATACATTGCTTCCTTTTAATTTTAATCTTACACGAATCCTGATTCAACGATCTGGAAATATTAAAAAGTGCTGGATTGATTGGACTGGGGCTATATGTTTTACGAAGTATTCCCGGAAAAGAGAGTGTGTGTGTGTGGGGGGGGGGAATGAGAGAAGATTTATAAATGAATGAGCTTATTTAAATAATGTTAATTATATTAATTACATTCACCACTGACAGGCAAATGAGATTTACAAGACATTGTTGTGTGATATGAAACTATGAACGTGTTGCTGCGTTGAAGCCGATATTGTTGGTCAATTCCTACAGCCAAGTTGTTTTCTTACGCTTCTCACTTGAGATATCTTTCGTTTCAACATATAAATTCGCTGGATGATTTAGTTAAGTCATTAGCATTTCGAAATAACGATGTAATTAGATAGTGTGCAAATGAGAAAACAGGTAGTAATATATTTAACAAACTGACATGACCATACTATTTCATATGATGAGAGCAACAACAGTGTGTATGGATTCCAGCCTCGGGTTATGTTCTTCTGTGTAATGCAGACATCTACTAAATAAATTATTATCCAATACAAGAAACACCAAAGCAAATACAACCATGTAAAAGTTGCTGTGAATCAGAAAATCATTAGCAAACAGTAGCTTTTGTTACTTCAGTTCGCCACTAGCCGGAAGAATTTTTCAGTGTTGGTCGATGTATATTAATTATTATCTTGTGGCTTATACGTCACATCACTTTTCTTCCATATATCTTTGTCGTGAGGTTTCGATATTATGAACTGTTCTATAATGTACACTGTTGATTTAAAACTGATATAATAATGACAAGCCAGCCGGCAAGAAGCGAGTAATACAATAATATTAAAGGTCTCGTTCTCAATAAGAAATATTGGCACGGGAAATGATTGATTGGAACAGCAGTGAGGCGATGTTATCTGGGGATTTCGCAGCTGACACTATCTGTCTTAGTCAGTCAAGGTGGCAGATAAACAATAGTACTGCTTAAATGACAGCCGCATCAATGTAAATAGCTGACTGGTGACTGCGAACGTATTTTCAAGTAACCTGAACAGCGAAAGTGCGGGTTATAGAAGCAAAGCAATTTATCTACTAACCAATAAAGATATCGCTTTCATTTAGCAAGATGGTCGTTTCGATTCCATCATGTAAAATGATTGACGTCATTTGAAACGAAAAAGGCACCAACAGAACAAATTTGGGCGTTGAACTTGAGTACGCAAAAATAATAAAAATGGTTTGAAATTTTAGCACAGGGCCTGCAAGTTTGTGGGAGGAGGAGTCTAGTTGATTATATCAACCCCAGTGCTCAACTGGTACTATTTTATCGACTCCGAAAGAATGGAAAGCAAAGTACGCATCGGTGGAGTTTGAACTCCGAACATAGAGACAGACGGAATGCCGCTAAACAGTTTGTCTGACGCGCTAACGATTCATCTATTTCGTCGCCTTTTTCAAATTTTGGCCCAAGACCAGCAATATTGAGAGGAGGGGTATAGTCAATACCATCGATTCCAGTACTTAACTGGTACTTTATTTTATTTTATCGACTCAGGAGAGATGAGAGACAAAGTTGACTTCTGCGGGATTTGAACACAGAAATTTAAGAATTGCAACTAACGCTGCAATGCTTAAAAAAATAATAAAATAAAACGTTTAAACGATTCTACCAGTTTCCTACCCTGTAGCGCCTTACAATATGGAGACATATTGTGTGTGTGTGTGTGTGTGTGCTTTTATTCTTTCAAATGTTTCAACCTTACGGCTGTGGCCATACACACACGCGCGCACATGTATGTATGTATATATGTATGTATGTATATATGTATGTATGTATATATGTATGTATGTATATATGTATGTATGTATATATGTATGTATGTATATATGTATGTATGTATATATGTATGTATGTATATATGTATGTATGCATGCATGCAGTCCAACAAACTTAAAAATCCACGAAATCTTAAAAACTGGGATGGTCACAACCGGAACGCCTTTCATCATAACTCTGCTTGAGCAGGATTAACGTGGGACTAAACAATAAAGACGACGGCGGGGGTGACAGCGGAGGACGGGTGGGATACGGGGTTGAGGCGACGGTGGGTAGGATAGGTGCCGGCAGCGGCGGGGAAGACGATCACAATGACAACAACGGATGCGGCGGCGGCGGCGGCGGCGGCGGCGGCAGCGACGACAATGACTCCGACAACGATAAAAACTGCCAGATAAACAAAAACAAAAAAAGACCAAAAAGGGAATACAAATAAAAAATATATAAAGACTGGAATATGGCTGGCCTGGTAGCCAGATTGCACCACACACAATGAATGATTGAGCAGTATGATCCCAGAACAGTTTGAAGAATGGCATATACTTTGTGTTGTGCTAATGAGTCACTCCCAAATGTTCCATCAATTAATCTCTGTCTCAATGGTATTCCAACGAAATCTGACAGGGAATATTTAACAGTCTCAAGAACTCTCATAAAACATGTGTAAAAATCTTCCTTTTCCCTTCTCTCTATCCCGCTTGCCTTCCACCTATCTCTCTCTTTCTCTCTTTCTCTCTGTCTCTCTTTCTTTCAGACGCTTTCTCTCTGCCTTTCTCTGTCTCTTTTGCTTTCTCTTTCCGTTTCCCTATCTGTCTCTTTTCCTTTGTGTCTGTTTCTCCCTCTGTCTCTCTTACTCTGTGTGTGTCTGTCTGTCTGTCTCTCTCTCAGTCTCTTTATCTCTCCCTTCCTTTCTCTCTCTCTCTCTTCTCTCTCTCTCTCTCTCTCTCTCTCTTGCATTCTGTCTCTCTTGCCTTTTTTCCTCTCTCTCTGTTTCACTTTCTCTCTCTTTTACTCTATCCTTTTCGATTTCTGCTGTTTTCTGGTTTTCGGTCTCTTTCTCTTCTCTCTCTCTCTCTCTCTCTCTCTCTATCTATCTATCTATCTATCTATCTACCTATCTATCTATCTATTACTCTCTTTTTCGCCCTTTTTATCTTCCCCTCTTCTCAACCATATGTTGGATTAAAAACATATGAGTCAGCAGAAAATTGTGTCAGCTTCACAAAACAATTCTCGAAGAATTTGATCCGGCAAAACTCCAAAGAACAAACAAACCGAGGCCAAACAGATGCCAAGCAATGGAAAATAATATCTACTTGTTACAGGCAAAACATACAAAAACACAGCGATACATGTACAGCAATTACTACAAGATATAAGCTGAAATTCAAACTGGACCTCAAACTAAAAGAAAAAATGGGGAAAAAAATGGCTACATCATTTACCAAAGATGATGATGATGACGATGATGATGATTTCTTTTATTTGCCTCAGGGGCATCAGTACAATAAATTGTGTTTACATATCAGACATGTTTTGGTTACGATAGTCATAAGAAACATGTAGTTTTCGCTGTATATGTTTAATTCCCAGTTGGAACTATTTCATAGTTATCATAAATGTCGCTAGGAAAAGGCATGCGTATGAACAATCCTCCTCAAACTGGCCCCCTCCCCCATTCCTTTAAATTCGTGGCCTTGTACCAAAGTTATAAATCATTTACTAATATTTGACAAAAGTATATAAACTTATTTATAGGCGTAGGAGTGAGTGTGTGGTAAGAAGCTTGCTTACCAACCACATGGTTCCAGGTTCAGTCCCACTGCGTGGCACCTTGAGCAAGTGTTTTCTGCTATAGCCTCGGGCTGACCAAAGTCTTGTGAGTGGATTTGGTAGACGGAAACTGAAAGAAGCCCGTCGTTATATATATATATATATATATATATGTGTGTGTGTGTGTGTGTGTGTGTGTGTGTGTGTGTGTGTGGTGTGTATTTGTGTTTGTCCCTACCCCATTGCTTGACAACCTTAGCGATATATATATATATACGACGGGCTTTTTTCAGTTTCCGTCTACCAAATTCACTCACAAGGCTTTGGTCGGCCTGAGGCTATAGTAGAAGACACTTGCCCAAAGTGCTACGCAGTGGGACTGAACCCAGAATCATGTGGTTGGTAAACAAGTTTCTTACCACACAGCCACTCCTGCGGACATATTTTGATTACGACAGTCACAATGAACATGTAGTTTTCGGTGTATATGTTTAATTCGCAGTTGGAACTATTTCAATGTTATCATAAATGTCCATAGGAAAAGGCATCCGTATGAACAATCCTCCTCAAACTGACCCCCCCCCCACCCACTATAAGTTTGTGGCCCTTTCCCAAAGTTATAAATCATTACTATATCTTTTTTCTGCTTTATATGTTTCAGTGCTGGAGCATTGCCTTGAACTTTTTTTTTAATCGAATGAATCGACACCAGGTCTTATTTATTCTTTAAGCCTGATAATTTTTCTATCGGTCTCTTTGTCGAGCCGCTAAGTTACGGGGGCGTAAACACACCGATGCCAGTTGTCAAGCCGTGGTGGGTGGACAAACACAGACACAAAGACACACACACATATATACCAAATCCACTCGCAAGGCTTTGGTCGGCTCGAGGCTATTGTAGAAGACACTTGCTCAAGGTACCACACAGTGGAACTGAACCCAGAACCATGTCCCTGGGAAACAAACTTCTCACTACATAACACCGCCCCTGCACCTATATGTAACGTATAATGTAGAATATATGGCGGTAATGTTCATGTGTTTGTATGCGTGTAATGAATATATTCACAAACATATATACGGAGCTATTAGGAACACATTTATAACATTATACTGCATACATGATCATCCTTCTTTATTGGATGCTAAAATGGTCTATACTTTTGGAAAGTTCAGTGGTGAAAAGGAAAAAACGTAGAACAGAATAAAGGAATCACATGATAAATCAGGGGAAATAATACAATGAATGAAATAGAAATAAAAGGATTGATTCAACATTAAATATTCACAGAGATAATGTTAGAAAGAAGGTGAATGACAAAAGGCTGGTATTGATTGTTTTATGGGCCATTCGTAGTTTTAGATATATAATAACAAACCTACTACATGCTTGCATTGCCAGGACATATTTTCATGTAGATATATTGCAGTTTACAAGTGCTAAAATATCCGAAATTAATTGCAAAATCGGTATTTAGAATTAACTCATAAAAAGAGACTGTTACATTAGTAGAAATAATCATTTCGCAGACAAAACAAAACCGTCTATTGTTTGTGATGTGTGTTAGCAGAGGGCTCAATAGAGAAGAAAATTTATTCAAACTGAGCGAGTTAATATAGAGGTTTCAAATTTTGACACGAGGCCAACAATTTTAGTGGGGGGATAAGTCGATTACTCCGACTCCAGGGCTCAACTGATACTTATCTTATCGGAAGGCGGCGACTTGGCAGAATCGTTAGCACGCCGGGCGAAATGCTTATCGGTATTTCGTCTGCCGCTACGTTGTGAGTTCAAATTCCGCCGAGGTCGACTTTACCTTTCATCCTTTCGGGGTCGATAAATTAAGTACCAGTTACGCATTGGGGTCGATGTAATCGACTTAATACCTATGTCTGTCCTTGTTTGTCCCTTCTATGTTTGGCCCCTTGTGGGTAATAAAGAAATAGGTATTTCGTCTGCCGCTACGTTCTGAGTTCAAATTCCGCCGAGGTCGACTTTGCCTTTCATCCTTTCGGGGGGTCGATAAATTAAGTACCAGTTACGCACTGGAGTCGATGTAATCGACTTAATCCATTTGTCTGTCCTTGTTTGTCCCCTCTGTGTTTAGCCCCTTGTGGGTAGTAAAGAAGTAGGTACTTATCTTATCGACTACGAAAGGATGAAAGGCAAAGTCGACTACGGAGGAATTTGAATTCGGAATGTCGTCGCCGTCGGCGGCTGCGGCTTTATCTCATTTAGAGAATTTAGTTTCGTCTTTGTTGAACGCTTCCTTTATGGTAATGGCGTTGATGACTCTGTAGACCAATTCTAGCACAGAAGAGTCGATGATATTGACTGCATGGTAATGATGGTGAAGAACAAGATTGACTTTGTCGAGCCTTTCTCTCCTATCGTTTGATTTCTTCCTTCTTTTCCTGATGGCTTCGAAGTTTTTCATTCTGATGGGGATGGAACTCCACCACTTGGTCCAGTCGCGGGCTTGTGTTTCAAATCATTTAAACTCAGTTCCAGTTGCTTTCAGTTAGTCCTTGCTTTTAGTTTGTCCTTGTATCTTCGAAGAAGGCAACCCCGTAGCCTTTTGCCTGGAGTGAGCTTTCTGAATAAGCGACTACTTCTTTTTATAAGTATTTCTTCTATTCAGGTTCAAACGAGAGTATTAGTAGTGATATTTATAATGTATTTCTTTGGACTTATTAATATACGTGAACGTGGCGCATTATAAAAGTGTGTGCATAAACTTATATATAAGAATAAGAACCAACAAGTAAACCTAGTTAAACATTTATTGAGTAATTAACCTTTTCACCAACCTACATTCTTTTGTGAACCTTAAAAAGCAACTCCATGACCTGAAGCTAACACACCCAAAAAAGATACATTTGATTAAAAAGTTTGCACGCATGACTGGGCTGCAAACAACAACACAACTTTAACTTTAATCAATAAAATCTACAATACCTTATCCCTCAGAACTTACACTCCAACTTAATTATCATTGGGGGTGGGGGGGGGTAAGAAGTTTGCTTCCCAATCACAAGGTTCCGGGTTCAGTTCCACTGCATAGCACTTTGGGTAAGTGTCTTTTTTATAGCCAGGAGTGGCTGTGTGGTAAGTAGCTTGCTTACCAAACACATGGTTCCGGTTCAGTCCCACTGCGTGGCACTTTGGGTAAGTGTCTTCTACTATAGCCTCGAGCTGACCAAAGCCTTGTGAATAGATTTGGTAGACGGAAACTGAAAGAAGTCCGTCGTATATATATATATATATATATGTGTGTGTGTGTGTGTGTGTGTGTGTGTGTGTGTGTGTGTGTGTGTGTGTGTGTATGTATGTGTGTATGTTTATGTGCGCGTGTGTGTGTGTGTCTGTGTTTGTCCCCCAAACATCGCTTGACAACTGATGCTGGTGTATTTACGTCTCCATCACTTAGCGGTTCGGCAAGAGAGACCGACAGAATAATTACTAGGCTTACAAAGAATAAGTCCTGGGGTCGATTTGCTCGACTAAAGGCGGTCCTCCAGTATGGCCGCAGTCAAATGACTGAAACAAATAAAAGAATAAAAGAATAAAATGAAATAAAGGCACCCATCTGAAGCCAAGATGATCTCAAATGTACCAGAGTCAGATGAAGACTAATCAGACTGAAACTTCGAAGTCACTGACAACACTATTCTATTAAAAGACCACTAAAAAAGGTATTGGGTGAGCTTTCAATTGAATGTAAAATTGTTTTTAGTATGACACAACATAAGGCGGCGAGCTGGCAGAAACGTTAGCACGCCGGATTGTTGTTGTTCAGCAATAAGACGGGTAAGGGTGATAAGGTGATGGTCTAGGGCGTAGGGACGGGAGACCCCAGACCTTGGAAAAAAAAAAGCTTTGGTCGTTTTGTTGTAGTCGAGGGATCTTCGTTGACGCCCAGCACCACTGGGAGGTGGCCCTCGAAGTCACTGGAAATGGAGATCTCCAGGTCCAAATTCTTGGACGTCTAGCATGCCGGACGAAATGCTTAGCGGTATTTCGTCTGCCGTTACTTTCTGAGTTCAAATTCCGCCGAGGTCGACTTTGCCTTACATCCTTTCGGATGTACCAACTGTATACTGGAATCGATCCCCCTACCCTAAATTTCAGGTTTTGTGCCTAGAGTAGAAAGGATTATGTTACAACATAAAAATACATTAATATATATGTGTTCGTGTTTGTGTGGATCCTTATATCTGTGTTTGTCTCTCGCCCACCACTTGACAACCAGTGTTGGTTAGTTTATGTCCTATGAGTTTGCGGTTCAGCAAGAGAGACCGATAGGTGAAGTATTAATTTTTAAACAGAAAAATAATTGCTGGTGGGATTGATTAAAGCCAGTGCCCCAGCATAGCAGCAAAGATTGAAACAAACGATAAAAACAACCTGTATGTGTGTGTGTGTGTGTGTGTGTGTGTGTGTGTGTGTGTGTGTGTGTGGCGTGCGTGTGTGTGTGTGTGAAGGCACATGGCTCAGTGGTTAGAGCGTCGGGCTAACAATCACGAGTTAGTGAATTCGATTCCCGGACCGGGCTGTGAGTTGTGTTCTTGAGCAAGACACTTTATTTCACGTTGCCTTAGTTCACTGAGCTGTAGATATGAGTTGCAACGTCACTGGTGCCAAGCTGTTTCGGCCTTTGACTTTCCCTTAGACAGCTTCGGTTGCGTGGAGAGGAGAGGCTGGTATGAATGGGTGACTGTTGGTCTTTCATAAGCAATCTTGCCCAGACTTGTGCTCTGGAAGTGGACTTTCTAAGTGTAATTCCATGGTCTTCCATGACCGAAGGGGGTCTTTATGTATGTATGCATGCATGTATGTAATATATGTATGTATGTATGTATGTATGTATGTATGTATGTATGTATGTACGTATGTATGAATGTATGTATGTATGTATGTATGTATGTATGTATGTATGTATGTACGCATGCATTCATATATCTATCTATCTATCTGTCTGTCTGTCTGTATGTATGTATGTATGAATGTATGTATGAATGTATGTATGTATGTATGTATGTATGAATGTATGTATGTACGCATGCATGCATGTATCTATCTATTGTCTGTCTGTCTGTCTGTCTTTCTGTATGTATGTATGTATGTATGCGTGCATGCATGTATGTATGTATGAATGTATGTATGTATGCATGAATGTATGCATGTATGTACGCATGCATGCATGTATGTATCTATCTATCTGTCTGTCTGTATGTATGTATGTATGTATGTATGTATGTATGTATGTATGTATGTATGTATGTACGCATGCATGTATCTATCTATCTGTCTGTCTGTCTATATATATGTATGTATGTATGTATGTATGTATATATGTATGTATGTATGTATGTATGTATGTATGTATGTATATATAAGCGTGTACGGGTGTGTCTCTGTGCATTGATACAAAGTATAGATACGTTATATAACCATAACGATGCTTTTTAAGAGAAGAATATAACTTTTAGTGAAGACCTAATCTCTTGTTGAATAATATCTGGTCCAAAATATCGGTAGTTCAGTTCCATATTGATTTGACGATCAATAAGATTTTAATCACTACTTTGCTACAGTAAAGCTTCGATTATTTTTTTCCCTTTTGACATAAATTACACGTTGGTATGCGTATTTAACAATGTGCGTGAATGTGTGTCTATATGCGTGTGTCTATGTGTGGGCGTCGATATGTGTGTGTATGTATGTCAGTGTGAGTGAATGTGTGTGTGAGTGTATGTATGTATATATATATGTGTATATGTATGTATTTGTGTATGTGTATATATATATATATATATATATATATATATATATATACATAGATACATACATACCTGCATATGTATTTACATATATATGTATGTATGTGTATATGTATATATGTGTGGTTATGTATGTTTGTATGGATATATGTATGTCTGTCTGTCTGTATGTATGTATGTATGTATGTATGTATGTATGTATGTATGTATGTATGTATGTATGTAGTATGTGTGTATGTATGTATGTGTTCTTAATGCGCTTTCAATCATTTCACTGCCATCCTGAAGCTGGTGGGGAGAGGGTTACTCAGAGTCTCCTTCTGCAGGATGAAAAGAATATAAAAGAATAAAAAAATTAAACAAAAAACTAGTTAATCGATGCTAACATATTGAATGTTGCGGAGGCCAAAAAATTGTTATTCATCAAAACTGAACTCACAGTAAGGGGAAAAATACCATTAAGTTGATGGTTAATTCTCAAAAAAAAAAAATAATAATAATAATAATATAATAAAATAGAATAAAATAAATAAACAAATGATAAAAAAATGAAAGGCAAGGGAGACTACCTACTCTAAGATAGATAAAAATTGAACTGGGCATGCAAGTGATAAGGCGACAACTCTAATCTTGTTTCGGTTTTATTAAGCCTTTTCAGTGTAACAGTTCTTACTAGATACTTCTCAGACCTTAAGATGTCTGAGAGATACATACAATTTCAGTGAAATAGCTCGTATTGAAGTAATTTATATATGCAACAAAACACACACACCCATGTATGTGCACGTGTGTTTGTGTGTGTGCGTGTATATATGGATAGATGGATGGATATGATGTGTGAAGGCACGCGGCCTAGTGGGTTCGATTCTCAGACCAGCGGTGCCTTGTGTTCTTGATATAACACTTCATTTCAAGTTGCTCCAGTTCACTTAGCTGTAAATGGATCACACTGCAACAGGCTGACTTTCCGTTCAAGGGGAATGTTAAGCTGCACACCTAGTCAGGGGTATGGCAACATTTGAAGGATAAAGCAGAACAAGGAAGCGCATTGTGATCAGCGTTATATAACAACATCCGATTGCCTAGTCGGTACAATGATATACCTACATACATAGCATACATGCATACATATGTTTCATTTTAGTCTCATTCTTATATCTTGGTATCTTTTCGAGCACTTTTGATATCTTTCATTAGTACGAGTTCATTAAAGATATCCTCTGACCCACTTCTAATTATTGATGGAAACAGAACTTGTACATGTATAATCATGCATGTCTCTGCATGTCACATAGTAAATTGTAGCTTTCCACTAGTATCCATTTGTCTTTTACAGCTAATCATGGGAATGGTTGTCATATTCCATCGCCAACTTCCAGTTTAATAAAATTACATTTGTTTCAGAATTTGGCACGAGGCCAACAATTTCAGGGGAAGAGTAAAGTCAATTATATCGACCTCAAGGTGCAACTGGTAGTAATTTTATTGACCCAGAAAAATAAAAGGTGAAGTTGACTCTAGCGGCATTTGAACTCAGTGCGTAAAGGGCCAAAAGATATACCGATATCTTATTTTATCTGACGCGCTAACGATTCTGCCAATCCACAACCTTCGAGTGTAATAAATAATCCTTTCTACTATAGGCAAAAAAGGTCTGAAATATTAGGGGAAAGGGATAGTCGATTACATCGACCCCAGTACTGACTGATACTTATTTTATCATAGACCCCGAAAAGATGAAAAGCAAAGTCGAACTTTGCGAAGTTTGAGCTCAAAACATAAAGAGGGACGAGATGCTGCTAAACATTTTGTTTGGTGCGATAACTATTCCACAAGCTCGTTGCCTTTCAGTGTGATAAATAATGTTGTCAACCTGGTGTGTTCTGGAGACGGGTTTAACGTGATAAAAAGCGCTTTTGATGAAAGTTTCTGCTTCAGGTGAAACTGAAGACAAAAATCTTCCTGCGCCAGTTCGAATGCATATTACATTTATGAACTCGCATCACATAATTAATCTTGTTTTGCACTTCATTAGACTTTCATAAGCAATGTCATGAAGTTGAACTGCCACCGAAAACAGGTAAGACAGATACCGCGAGGTATTTTGTCCGACACGTTAATAATTCTGGTAATCCACCGCCCTAGAGTGGCACTTTATTTATCGACCCAGAAGGATGAAAAGCAAAGTTGAACTCGATGGGTTTTGAACTTAGTTTGAGGAGAATCGGAGCATACAGCGCGTGGTGTTCTCTGATGCACTTACCACATGACAGGAAAAAATCCTAAGAGAGGTTTTGCATGCCGAACCAACCAACAGGAGACCTAGGGTTAAATCAAGAGTAAAATGGTTGGATAATATCCGTTGTCTCAGTTCGAGACGCTTTGGAATGCAGCAGAGAAACGTAATAATGGTTGCTTCTGAAAGGACCCTATGGTCGAGGTACCAGATAACTCTATCCCATCAATTCTAGTGAACATAGTGGGCAGTGAAAATGGAAGGAAGGAAGGCCGGAAGGCTGGAAGGAAGGAAGGAAGGAAGGAAGGAAGGAAGAGGAAGGAAGGAAGGAAGGAAGGAAGGAGGAAGGAAGGAAGGAAGGAAGGAAGGAAGGAAGGAAGGAAGGAAGGAAGGAAGGAAGGAAGGCAGGAAGGAAGGAAGGAAGGAAGAAGGAAGGAAGGAAGGAAGGAAGGAAGGAAGGAAGGAAGGAAGGAAGGAAGGAAGGAAGGAAGGAAGAAGGAAGGAAGGAAGGAAGGAAGGAAGGAAGGAGGAAGGAAGGAATGGAGAACGGAAGGAAGCAGTAAGCTTTTGGATCGAATACAGGGTTAATTTTTATAGCGAAACAGTATATTTAGTTGCGTCGAATCCAGGATAATAATTGTCCCTAATTTTGGCGCAAGGCCTTCGGTTTTGAGGTAAAGTGGGCAAGTGGATTGCATTGACTTCGGTACTTGATTGGTAGTTTTTCTTCTTTTTTCTTTTTTTTTATCGACTACGAAAGGTTGAAAGGCAAAGATGAACTCAGCGGATTTTGAACTCTGAATGTAAAGAGCCGGATCAAATATAGGAAGGCATTTTTCCCGAAGTTCTATCAATTCTGCCAGCTCACTGCTTTACTTATAATAAAATTGACTTTATCAAACCCGGGTAAGAACTGACAAGAAAAGCATACACTCAACTTTGATGAGGTTTGAATTCTAGAACACAGAACTAAGATGGTTTAGAGTTATTTTATCAGGCACTCTACAACCTGCCATATTGACAGCCTTAGGCCGGTTCCATTACTTTAATGTCTAATACAAGACGCTTTCTATGTTGTTAGATAGACTTCTTAGTACTAAAATGGCACTTATTTCATCTTATCGATTCTAGAAGAAAGTCAAAAGCTGCATCAGCCGGATTTGAACGCATAATGTAAAAAAAAAAAATGTAACTAGAAATATAAAAAAAAAAAACACAGCAATATTTCTGTCACTCTGTCGCCCTTCCAACATTTTAAGTCATGAAGTGATTGTCAAAGGTCACTGTGCTCTAGTAACTGGGAAACCTTGAATGAAATACAATAAACACCTGCTTAGTAAAATGGTAGATTTACTGTATTTATACTGACAGCTTGATCACTGGTATTAGTGGACGCGCATGCGAGTGCGTGTGTGGGTGTATACACATGTGAGCACACACACACACACATATATATATACATATATATATACACGTGTTTTACACATGCATATATATGTATATATGTATGAACATACTTATAGGCATATATGTTATGTATACATACGTATATATATATATATATATATATATATATATATATATATTATATATATATATATATATATATATATATATATCATATACAAAAGTATGTATATATATATGTGAATATGTATGTGTATGACTGAAACAAGCAAATGATACATATATTCATATTCGTTTTCGTTTTACGTGTTTCAGTCATTTGACTATGGCTATATGATGGAGCATCGCCTTTAGTCGAACAAATCGACCCCAGGACTTATTGCTGGTAAGCCTAGTACTTATTCTATCGCTCTCTTTTTGCCAAAACGCTGAATTACGGGGGTGTAAACGCACCAACATCCGTTGTCAAGAGATGGTTGGGGGTGACAAAGAGACACAAATAACAAATACACACATATACATATATATACACGACGGGCTTCTTTCAGTTTCCGTCTACTAAATCTACTCACAAGGCTCTGGCCCGAGGCTATAGTAGAAGACACTTGCCCAAGATGTCACGCAGTGGGATTGAACCCAGAACCATGTGGTCGAGAAGCAAGCTTCTTACCACTCAGCCAGTCTTGCGCCTATATTTAGAAAATATGGAGCGCTTCACGAATTTGCGTGTCATCGTTGCATAGGGGCCATGCTGATCTCTATATCGTTCCGATTTTTAGCATATGTATTACCAAAGCAATATATATATATATATATATATACAGACATACATATATACATACATATTATATATATATATATATATATATTATATATATTATATATATTATATATATATACATACATACATACATACATACATACATACGTACATATATATACATACATATTTTATATATATATATTATATATACATAGACATACATATATACATACATATTATATATATATATATATATATATATATTATATATGATTGTGTACACATATATGTGTCGGTGTGTCGCTGTGGATGTGTTGGTGTGTGTACGTGCGTACACATACATACCCATGTGCGTAAAATGCGTATGTATGTGCATAGAAAAAAAATGTAGTTTTCTGTGAATACTAATGAAAATGTCTACAATCATCGGAACGTAAATTCTATAACTATACACTAACTTAATAATATTCAGTTTTAAATTCCAAATGCTGCAATTTGAAAATATTCCAAATATTTCTTTGGACAGACATATGAAGCCAAAAAAAAGAAAAAAGAAAGAAAGAATACAGAAGAAAAAGAGGAAAAAAAGGAAAAGAAAGAAGCAATCGTTATCCAAAACTACCATAAAATCAGCAATTACCTAAAAATTATTCATCCTTATTCATCATTAATGTAAAATCTATCATTAAAATAAATCAATATGAAGACCATCTATCACGTCTAAAACAGTTTGTTACTATCCATAATAATAATAATAATAATAATAATAATAATAATAATAATAATAATAATAATAATGATAGTTGGTCTTCTTGCTTAAAGATAGTATTATTTTTTGTGCGTGTATTGTTTTCTTTTTCCAGTCCCGTAGACACAAATTTGGCATCAGCGTAAAGTGAAATTTACTCATAAGACAAATAAATGAAATATTTGTGCATGTAGTTATATATGAATGACGAGAAGAAAAGAAATGGTATTTAAAAACAAAAAAAAAACAGAAAATAAAAAAAATATGGTTTAACCAGATAAAGACAAGAGAATTACAATTCTTGAAACCAGTGACTTATCGGAATAAGTCGGCCATACTGAGAATTCATAGAACAATGAACATACGAACGTATTTGCGGTGCAAGCTGAGTATGTATTAGACCGTCGTTTTAAGATAAATAAATATCTTTGAAACAGTTTACAGAATTCCACCCTCCTGATAAACAGCTGAAAGATATTGTATACAATTTCTGCTGCTATTTCCTTCGTACAATTAGTTTAGCCTGGTGAAGTTTAGATTAAACTGAAACAATCGTTTAAGGCCACCAACGGTGACTATGGAGTAAATACTGCCATTGTTTTCTTCGCTGCACGATATATAACAATACGTGAAGATTATGTAAAAGTCTTTTCGAAATTACAGAAACCTTGTTTTCAGCCTGTGGCTGCAGAATTGCTGTCATTTTTTTGTTGTTGTTTAGTTTTTTTTATAGAAGAATGTTTGATCGAAAATGCATTGGGAATGAGCAGAAAAGAAAAAAAAACTAAACGTATTTGTGTGTGTGTGTGTGTGTGTGCACATGTGTGTGTATGTGTGAGTGTGTGTGAATGTGTGCATATATATATATATATGCATACACACACACACATATATATATATTTAGATGTATGTACATATATGTATATACATATATATATGCATATATACACATGCACATATATGCATATATACATATATATACATATATATATACATATACACAAATATACATATGTATATATATATATGTATATTCCTGTGTATATATATATCTATGTGTATATATACACACACACACATATATATATATATACACGTATGTGTATATATATGTATGTGTGCATACATATTTACATATATAGGTGTGTGTATATGTCTGTGTATAATAGAGCCGATCTAAACGTTGGCTGACTCTCCAGTCATGCTTTTGCATCTTAGAGCAGAAAGTTAACATAAGAAGTGCAGGATGGGTGGACATTCTGTGTATGGAAGCACGCAATAAGTGGCAGAATGCTACACAAACACACACAACCAGTGAAAGAATCATAAGCAGAGGAGGAGGAGGATGAAGATGAGGGGGGCAGAAGAGGAGAGGAGGAGGAGGAGGAGGAAAAAGAAGAAGAATAGGAAGAGATGGAGGAGGAAGAGTACGAGGAGGAAGAAGGAGAAGAGGGGGAAGTGAATGCGGAGGGAAAGGAGAAGAAAGAGAAGAGGAGGTTGTGGAAGAGGAAGAAGAGAAGGAGAGAAAGGAGGAGGGTAAGGAGGCAGAGGAAGAAAAAGGAAGAAAGGGGGAGGAGGAGGAGGAGTGGGGGAAGAAGAGAAGGAAAGTTGGGTAAGGAGGAGGAGGAAGAAAAGGAAAGAAAGGAGGAGGAGGTGGAGGTGGAGGAGGATGTGGAGGTGGAGGTGGAGGAGGAGGTGGAGGTGGAGGAGGAGGAAGAAGAGAAGGAAAGGAGGAGGGTAAGGAGGAGGAAGAAGAAGAGAAGGAAAGAAAGGAGGAGATGGAAGGGAGGAGGGGTGGAGGTGGAAGAGGAAGAAGAGAAGGAAAGAAAGGAGGTATCTGAGGAGGCTGAGGAGGCTATGAGTAAATGACATTACTTTGGGGAGGAGTTTTACTGAGAAATATAGTTGATCGCCATAGACAAAATACAACAGCGATTATGTGTGTGAGAGAGAGAGGAAGTGTGTGTGTGACAGAGAGTGTGTGTATGTGAGAGAGTGTGTGTGGGAGAGAGAGAGAGAGAGAGAGAGAGAAAGCTATACCGAAAGTATTGCATATGTAGACAAATTTTTTAGTGACTGACACAAGTCATTCAAATAGCATATGTTGAATAACTCTTCCTCTATACGAAGGAGTTACACAACGCAGTCTCCATCACAAGCGATATATTTGTACCATCACTGACCCCAACTTCAGAATCCATGTGGAAAAATTTCGGGTGTGCCCCTTAAGCACTAACTTCTTTACAGCCCTTTTCACCTCATCTGCATCATCAAATCATTGTCTCCCGTTGACTGTCTTTCATTGGACCGAGCAGGTGGAAATCCGAGGATGGTAAACCCCAGCTGTACAGCTGATGTAGGGGACTACTGAGCTGTCCAATTTGCCGATTGCATGGCTTGTTATCAAATCTGTGTGTTGTAATGCAATATCGCGGTGAATGTAGATCGTTTTCAAATTCTTGTTCGGGTGTTTTCCTCCTAACGGCTTCTCCAAGCCTCTTTAGTGTCTCAGGTACCGGATGGTTGAGCCATGTTCCAGAAGATCAAAGAAAACAACACCTTTGTCATCCCCCAAAAAGCAGTCACCGTGACTCTCTGTGCCGATCGCTGGCTCCAACTTCTTAGGCCTCGGAAAAGAGGTACGATGCTATTCCACAGAATAAGCCTTCGTTTAGGGATCATAAAAGTATGGCCAACTCCCTAGGTACCCTCTTTTCACACACTTTCCGATACTCAAAGAATTCCACTGTTTTCTGTAATGCACTGTGATCGCAGTCCAGTTGTTTGGCAAACTTAAAGATTGTGACTCATCTGTCTGCACGAAATCATTGCATCCACTCGCTAGCGATTCGTGTCAGCCGTTGCAGGTGATAATCTCCACTACAAATTTTTTTTCTGCAAAGCTGTTTCCAACTTCATTAAAATTCTTCATTCATCTGTACACATTTTTCTTGTTAGTGGTGTCATCTCTATAAAAAAACTTGTGGTCTTCTGTGGATGCTGGACAGCCTGCACACTTACTTTGTCAAAACCTCAATAATGGCACGTTTGCTTCTGTTCGGAACTCATTACTTGCTTACAATGACAAAGAACGGGGGAAAGAATCACTATAGAGGAAGAATTACTCTACTAGCAAATACAATCTGAACGAAATATGTTAGATAATGTAAAAGATACATAAGGTGGAGAGCTGGTAGAATCGTTAGCACGTCGAGAAAAATGCTTAGCGACATTTCGTCCGTCTTTAAGTTCTGAGTTCAAATACTTCCGATGTCGACTTTGTCTTGTATTTCTTCCGGGACGATAAAATAAATACCAGTTGAGTACCGGGGTTGCTGTAAACAACTTACTCCCTCCCACAAAACACTAGCCTTGTGTCAAAATTTGATATCAATGTAAATGCTCACTTTTGCATTATTTCGGGGACTGTCCTCGTGTGTGTGTGTGTGAAATTGAAAGCATACGGAAGCCAAAAATGTTTTGTATTGAAAATACTTTGAATCCTGAACCACCAAGTCATTGGTTCAAACCCCATTTCCTCCATCTATCACTTATATTTCTTGCCTGAAATGACCATCATTTATAAGCGACAAATGTCGATTCCAGTTCTTTTGAAACCAAAATATATGTAGATGAGATCTGTACTTTTTTTTTATTCGTTTACTCTGTAGCTATACTATTTTACGAAAGAATCCTTTTTACCTTTGGTAATACAAAAGAAAAAATTGGATTCCTTTGATCATTGAGTTCATTGTGATACAGGTGATATAATTGAATGTTGTAAGTTGCATCAGGCTCTAGTTCCAATTCTGCACTCCGTGTGTCTGACTGTCTGAATGAGAGTGTGTGGCTGTGTGGTAAGAATCTTGCTTCCCAACCACATGGTTCTGAGTTTAATCCCACTGCATAGCACCTTAGCCAAGTGTCTTCAATTATAGTCTTGGGCCAACCAAAGCCTTGTGAATAGATTTAGTAGACGGAAACTGAAAGAATCCCGTCATATATATATATATACTATGGTGTATGAAAATATAAAATATAAAAATAATTTTGTGGATGTACAAGCGTCCGTACTCTTTATTATTAATAATATAAATATATATACATATGTATTATCTGTATGTATGTGTATATATATATATATATATATATATATATATACAAAATGGGGCAAGGATGCAAAACAACCGGACAGTTAGGTGATACAAAAATAGGACAACAAAACATCCAGATAGACTATATATATATATATATACATACATACATACATACATACATACATACATACCTACATACGTATTTGAAAGTCTTTGAGGATTACTTTATATATATATATATATATTTGAAAGTTTATGAGGGTTACTTTATACAATTTTTGAAGTGTAAAGGTGATTTTTCTAAAAAAATTATTTCTCTTTTAAAAAGTGTTATGAAAATGAGGATGTTACTAACCTTTTTAGGGAAGAAGTTTTTTTCTAGTGTGTAAACGCTTTCGTTAAACATTTTCAAACACACGTGTTCTTATATGTATATATTTATATGTGCGTATCTTTGTGTTTGTGTTTGTCCCCCTATCACCACTTGAGAATTGGTATTGGTGTGTTTACGTCCCCGTGACATAGAGGTTCGGTTTAAGGGACAGATAGAGTAAGTATTAAGCTTAAAAAATAAGTGCTGGGATCGATTTGTTCGACTAAAATCCTTCAAGGTGATTCTCTTGCATGGCTGCAGTCAAATGACTGAAACAAGTGAAAGAGTGAAAGAATTAGTTCTCGGACTTGTAAGGCAGAAGTTCGATTCCGAAAGCTGGCCTGGATCTGAACCAATCCTGTTTAGCAGCAAACAGTAGGTTCGCACAGACAGTAGGTTCGCCTTCTTAGCGGTAAAAAGAAAGAATAAAAGAAAGAAGAAAGAAAGAAAGAAAGAAAGAAAGAAAGAAAGAAAGAAAGAAAGAAAGAAAGAAAGAAAGGAAGAAAGAAAGAAAGAAAGAAAGAAAGAAAGAAAGAAGCAAACTAACAAACAAACAAACAAAAACGACGAAAATTTTCGACGAGCTAAGCGGCCGAGGTCGAAATTTCGATATACATAAAAGTGAAATTCCGTCTGTCCAGGACCCCTGTATTTCAGTCTACATTTGCTCTACATAGACATATTGTATTTTCTGGAATCAGGATGATTCTGGGATTGAAAAGCTGTCCTTTATTTGGTTCTCGAACATCCAGTACTGGTATGTGATGAAAGAGCACTTGGACTGCTATTTCTGGCAGGTAAAGCGACCGGGAGAGGTTTCAAACGGTCTACAAGAGATACCTCCCTTAGCTATAATAATAATAAGCGCGACATTCTATGCCAGAAACAGACCAAAGCTTTTTGAATTTAATATCAAAACTATGAAACAGTACTTCTGTTACCTACATTAATCTTTTCTACTCCAGGCACAAATCCCGAAATTCTGAGGGGTGGGGGAGAGGGCAGTCGATTAGATCGACCCGAGTACGCAACTGGTACATAATTTATCGACCCCGAAAGCTTGAAAGATAAAGTCGACCTCGGCGGAATTTGAACTCAGAACGTAGCGGCAGACGAAATATCTGAAATAAACTCGATTGCTCTCACAAACGAGAATACTAAAACTGAACCCGACCGCTCTCAAAAATTAAGTAAAAAAAAAACAAACAAAAATAATCCAGAATCTTCGTCCGGTATCAGATCGATCCCAAAATCTAATCAGTTCGTGCCAGTCACGAGGCCAAACATCCCTGAAAGTTTCATCCGAATCCATTCAGCGGTTCTTGAAACATCTTGTCCACGGACAAACAAACAGACAGACAAACGCGACTGAAAACAATACCTCCGCCTTCTCTAAGGTGGCGGTAATAATAATAATAATAATAATAATAATAATAATATAATAATAATAATAATAATATTAATAATAATAATGATAATAATGATAATAATAATAATAATAATATAATAATAATAATAATAATAATAATAATAATAATAATAATAATAATATATAATAATAATAATAATAATGATAATATAATAATAATAATAATGATGATGATGATGATGATGATGATGATGATGATGATGATGATGATGTAATAATAATAATGATAATAATAATAATAATAATAATAATAATAATAATAATATAATAATAATAATAATAATTTCTCACACGGTCATCTTGTCATGGTAGAAGGTAAGTTATTCTTTAGCAAGGATTTACCTAAAGCAATACTTCTATTGAGCTCTGCACCAGATCGAACAGTTTGCTTTAGTTGTTGTGCATAAAGCTACATGTCCCTGGTTAATCTATTCACAGATTTGCTGATTTTTACATGTGAATCATACATTCACCTATTGTATCCATTGTTCATCCACCTATCTATTTATCTCTTTCTTTCCTTATACGTACGTACTTACATACATACATGTGTGTGTGTGTGTGTGTGTGTGTGTGTGTGTGTATGTGTGTGTGTGTGTGTGTGTGTGGTGTGTGTGTGTGTGTATTCAATGCACGCTTTACGATCTTCTCTGCCCTCAAGCTAAACTCTGTGTATTGATACGTTCGTCTATTTACTCTATTCTATATTTGATTGTGTATACTGCTTCTGCATTACAAGACTGCTACTGTGTTTCCTATTTATAATCTTTTATGCTATTTAGGTTCTCCTTTACACACACACTACACACATACACTACACGCACCAAACACACATACATATGTACCTGCATAGTCAGCATCGCTGTAATCACTCGTCGTCGACATCCTTATTAACATTTTCTTACTTAAGTTCACAATTGAAAATCGATTTACATATCTATCCAATGTTTTATTGTTTTCTTAGCCGGCTTCCTGCACATTCGGAAAAAGAGATTTTGCTCCATCAACAGAAACGCGCACAGACACATACACATACGCACAACCGAGCAAGCATGCGTACGTACGTATGTATAACTATACGGCCGGTATTTAGCTGAATTGTTAGGCTTGCAATATTCGTCCTGGTTTTCTACGTTCTGAGTTTAAACCCCGCCGTGGTCAGCTTCACCTTTCTTCTTTTGAATCGATAAATAAAGCACTAGATCAGTATCAGGGTAAATACTTTACCTTCCTTCCTTCCATCCTTCTTTCTTCCTTTCTTTCTTTCAGTCTCTATCACCTTCTGAAAGAAATTGTGTTTTGACCTGGAGAAGGATGGGTTACACTAGGTGTAAAAAATAAAATGCTCAAAATGCGCTACATGTCAAAACTGCGTTCCTACGAGTACCACCAACAGGAATTCGGGGCCTACTACCTGTCTATCTCGGTAAATTCGGATACTTATCCAAAATATAGTCATACCAGAATTATCGAATAACCATAACCAAATGCAAACTTTCAGTTCTGTGATTCTAAACCCACAACCCTTAAAGACCCACTGCACTATATCATACATACTATTTTTTTTTTAAATTTTTATGCGTCCTTTTCAAGTCTAGCCAGGCTCGTGGTCCCGGTTTCCTGGTTTCTATGGCGTATGTGTTCCCCCCAGCTGGACGGGACGCCAGTCCATCGCAGCGTTACTCAAGAAACAGGAAGAAAGAGTGAGGGAAAGTTGGGGCGAAAGAGTACAACAGGGGTCACCACCACCCCCTGCCGGAGCCTCGTGTAGCTTTAGGTGTTTTCGCTCAATAACACACACAACGCCCGATCTGGAAATCAAAAACGCGAGTCCGCTGCCCAAACCACTTGGCCATTGCGCCTCCACACTCATACATACTATACAACCTCTTTTATGTCCTCTAAGTCAATATTTCAAATCGGCCGAAAGCGGTTTCGAATTACTTCTCTATCGTGTTTCTTCGTCGTGAAATTTTTCTACGATTTCCCAAAACCGGAACTCATATGAATATTTAACGCACAAACCACCCTCCACACCTCATTGGTTTTAATTAGACATTAGACGAAGCATAATTGTTTTAGAAGGAAATTTTAATCATGTGCGCGCGCGCGTGTGTGTGTGTTACTAAATAGTCTGGAAATAGTGAATACCAAATTTTTAATAAAACAAATCTTTATGAACGTACATGCCGGCATAGCTATGTGGCTAAGATTCTCGCTTTGCATCAAGGTGATTCCTGGTTCAATTTCATAGCGCGGCATGTTGAGCTAGTGTCTTATACTATAGACCTGGATCGACCGATGCCGTGTCAGGTATTCGGTACAAGGAAACTGTGTGGAAGCCCATCGTATATATGTGTATGTGTGTTCTCTCCCCTCTCCCCAATATGATGGTGACAGACAGACAGATAGATAGACTCCAAAATGGTCATTGATGGTCTGCGACATAAAAATATCTAACCACTAACATACATATAATCTTAAATGATTTTAATTCTATACCAATGTAATACATTTTTTGAAAATTTAAGGTGATGGGTTCGATTCCTGGACGAGGCTGTACTTTGTATCATTGAGGACACAAAGCGCTGCCTGGCGTTTGTTGTTCTCCATTTTACGCTCCTTCAGTCTATGCAGCTGAAAATCAGTACTAGTTCAAGGTGATGCTGTATTCCTCTCACTTTCTCTCTCCTTTTGCTGCATCCTCGATGTCATGCTGGATCAATGAGAGATCCAGGCTGACAGAGGATTTGTAGCGAAAGCATGGTATATGTTACCAAATCATACTCACTTGCAAGTGGTTAGACAACAAGTTTATACGTTTTATAATAAATCTTCTGTTTCCTTATTTCTATTTTACTTTTATCTCTCTAATAAACTATAGTCATAGCAATGGAAATTCTTTAATTCGCCTTGAATATTTTATCGAGCACTTTAGAGAAAATTTGCTTCAGTTTTGTACGAATTTATAGTCGCAGGAGTGGCTGTGTGGTAAGTAGCTTGCTTACCAACCACATGGTTCCGGGTTCAGTCCCACTGTGTGGCACCTTGGGCAAGTGTCTTCTACTATAGTCTCAGGCCGACCAAAGCCTTGTGAGTGGATTTGGTAGACGGAAACTGAAAGGAGCCCGTCATATATATGTGTATATATATGTATATATATGTATATATATATGTGTGTGTGTGGTGTGTGTGTGTATATATGTATGTATGAGTGTATGTTTTTGTGTGTCTGTATTTGTCCCCCCCTCCCCAACATCGCTTGACAAATGATGCTGGTGTGTTTATGTCCCCGTAACTTAATGGTTCAGCAAAAGAGACCGATAGAATAAGTACTAGGCTTGCAAAGAATAAGTCCTGGAGTCGATTTGCTCGACTAAAGGCGGTGCTCCAGCATGGCCACAGTACAGTCAAATGACCGAAACAAGTAAAAGAGAGTAAAAGCTAGTAGGATCGAACCGTATGATTACGAAACGATTTTCTTAAAAACACAGCCAAGCTTTCGCTAAATATATATATATTGAAATAGTTTTTTTTAAATTTTAATTTTTTTCCTTTCCATACATTCCCAAATCTCAACTGTTTAAAATTCGATATATAATAAAAAATTAAAAAATAAAAATATTGAAAGAACTTAATATCAACAGAAGACATGTTGTTTGGTTTTACTTGTCACCAGTGGGATGTGATTCTGACTTGAAATGGTTCCATCTTGATAGAAAACCAAAATATTTCTGTTATCTTTTTGTAAAGCCGATTAAAAAAATAATGTTGTCTGTAAGTTGTTGTTCTTATTGTTGCTTAATTCCAATCAATTCTTGTTGTTGTTCTTGTGCTCCAGTCAGTTCTTGTTTTAATTGCTGTTGTTGTTCTCCTTTGAACACTTGACGTTGTTGTTCTTGCGCTTCAGTCCATCGTTGTTGTTGTGGTGGTTATTATTATTATTATTATTGTTGTTGTTGTTCGTCTAGCGACACGTATCGCACATCGCTGCATAAGTTTTGCTATTATTCATATCGTTAGTCATTGTGGAGGCGCAATGGCCCAGTGGTTAGGGCAGCGGACTCGCGGTCATAGGATCGCGGTTTCGATACCCAGACCGGGCGTTGTGAGTGTTTATTGAGCGAAAACACCTAAATTTCCACGAGGCTCCGGCAGGGGATGGTGGTGATCCCTGCTGTACTCTTTCACCACGACTTTCTCTCACTCTTACTTCCTGTTTCTGTTGTACCTGTATTTCAAAAGGCCGGTCTTGTCACTCTCTGTGTCACGCTGAATATCCCCGAGAACTACGTTAAGGGTACACATGTCTGTGGAGTGCTCAGCCACTTACACGTTAATTTCACGAGCAGGCTGTTCCGTTGATTCGGATCAACCGGAACCCTCGTCGTCGTAACCGACGGAGTGCTTCAATCCATCGTTAGTCATTGCTTTACATTGTACATTTGTTACACTTTACTCTCCTTTACTCTTTTACTTGTTTCAGTCATGTGACTGTGGCCATGCTGGAGCACAGCCTTTACTCAAACAAATCGACCCCAGGATTTATTCTTTGTAAACCTAGTACTTATTCCATCGGTCTCTCTTGCCGAACCTCTAAGTTACGGGGACGTAAACACACCAGCATCGGTTGTCAAGCGATGTTGGGGAGACAAACACAGACACACACACGTACATATATATATACATATATACGGCGGGCTTCCTTCAGTTTCCATCTAGCAAATCCACTCACAAGGCTTTGGTCGGCCCGAGGCTATAGTAGCAGACACTTACCCAAGGTGCCACGCGGTGGGACTGAACGCAGAACCATGCAGCCACTCCTACGCCTACGCCTATTGTTATTGTTACTTGGTTAAACAAACCAGAACCTTTGGGAACTGTTTAGTTCTTTCCTATTTGTAGTCCTTAGGGGCTATTCTGGGATTTGTTTGGGTTACAACACAACTCTTTTTTTAAATCAAAAATGGCGAACGAAAACCCTCTGTCCGCTGAAAAGAACAGCGGGTTATCCGCAACATAGAACAGCCAAGTTAAACAAGATAGTGACTCTGTAGCAACAATAACAAAAACAACAACAATAGCGCAAGTGGAACGTATGAAAATGAATTCCCCTTGCTTCTTTCCTCCTCTTTATCACTGCAGAAACAAGAGACGAAAATTTCAAGCACCAACACCATAAGCGAAAACACTACCATCTCCACCGCTACCACCAGTGCCAGCAGCAGCAGTAGCAGTAGTGGTAGCAACATCAAAAATACGAGAGACAGCAACGGTAGCAGTAGCAGCGATGGCAACAACAACGATAATAACACCAACCAAAACAATGACAACAACAACAGCAGCAGTAGCAGCAACAACAACAACAAGGACACTTTCGCAGCAGCAAAAAGAGACCGCGATACAGCCTAGACTTCATAACAAAAATGAAAGGTTGGCCCAAGCCTGGAAACCCATCAAACATGAGCAAACCTGGGCCAACTTAACTGTCCCGGCAGAGGCCATTGAAGCAGTGGAGAGGAGAACGGCGTATTTCGGATTCACCTCAGCAGGGACGAGGAAATTGGCTTTAAAAGCACAAGCAGATATTGAAGCTGCACTCAGATGCATCAGTGATGACACCGAATAAATAGCAAGGGACAGATAATACGGCACCATTTCGGTGTTTTTTAAGTCAGAGGCCCTTGCTATGAAGCACTCAATGACCCCTTGCAAAACCATCAAGTTCATAATGTACCCCTCCCACATGGGAAAAAGCAAAGTATGTGTCCGCATTCCAAGGATTTCACCAGGACTTGATATTCGGTGGACTTTGAGATGTGTAATTGAGGAAGAGCCAGATGCCGTCCCGATAGATGCGGCAAAAGCTACCAAGGAGAACTGGTCCGGGGCTGATCTGCAGATATTTTTTCAGATTTGGCCAGAAAACGTAGAAAGGATCCCGGACCACATCCATCTCCAAAACGGGACGGTAATACACCTAATGACTGAAGGCAAAATACCATATTGTTTCGTTTGTGGAGAAACAACCCATTTGCGAGCCTTCTGCCATCAACTGATAAAAGGTGCAAGGGGTCGAAGGTCTCCACTGCTTCCTACGCCGGGGCGAGGACCATAACTAACACCAGCACTGGCAAAACCATCCACAACAACAAATGAAACACCACCAAAGACATTGACCAACCTAGGGTGAAATAAAGAAAGCTCTCCCACTCCGCATCCCGCCCCAAATACGCTCATGATTATTATTATTATCCTATGTAATTATTATTATTATCATTATTATTATCATTCAATAGTTTTATTTTTATAGCGTGCTTTCACTTCACTACCGAGCGCAGCTCTGTGTGCCTTAGGTATGTGCTGTGATTTGTTGTGATGCTCTGATGGTTATTGTATGGAATGTGTTCTGCGTAGGATGTGTGCAGTGCCTAGTAGTGCAATTTTCTGTATGTTATATGTGTTTGTAAGTCCTGGTGTTTTTGTTATGTATTTGTCTGAATATTTTTTTATCATGCCTAATGCACCTACTATGATAGAATTGTTTCTGTTTTTAGATTCCACATTCTGGTTACCTCTATTTCCAGGTCTTTGTATTTTGAAAGTTTCTCCATTTCTTTTAGAGACACGTTGTCATCTGCCGGTATTGATACATCAATTAGAAAGCATTTTTTTTCTTCGTGATCTCTGACAACTATATCTGGTCTGTTGGCCTTAATTTCTCTATCTGTGTGTATCGGCATATCCCAGAGTATGGTTGCTTTCTCGTTTTCTGTGACCTTTTCTGGTGTGTGCCTATACCATCTTTTTTCTGTTGTTATTCCATAATGTTGGCGTAGCTTCCAGTGTATGTAGGTTCCAACTTTGTCATGTCTGTGAATATATTCCTTCTTAGCTAGGACTGGGCAGCCAGAGATAATATGATTTATTGTTTCTTGTCCATCTCCACATATTCTGCAGTTACTTGTAATATTTCTTTTCATTACATGTTTTTGGTAATTTCTGGTGGGGAGGCTTTGGTCTTGTGCTGCAATTAAAAATCCCTCTGTCTCTGCTTTGAGTCCTGAGCTTCTCAACCATTGCTGGGATTTTTCTTTGTCTATTTCTTTTGCGTTTAGTTTAGTCCAGTATTTACCATGAAGGGGCTTTTCTTGCCATCGTTTTATCATGGTTCGTTGCTGTTCTATTTTTAGTTTGGATTTCATTTGTTTTATAGCTTTTGTTGTTTCTTCATTTTCTTCTTCTTCTTCTTCATATTTATTAGGTGGTATGATTTCTTGTTTGTATTTGTCAGCTTCCTTAAATACTGAGAACAGTTTTTTGTTTTGCTCGTGTTTTGCCGCTATTTGTATCAGTTTTCCTTCCTTCTGAAGTAGATATGTTTGCAGTCTTATGGTGGTTATTTTATAGTAGTTTTCCAGCTGTATAAGGCCTCTACCACCTTCTATTGGTTGTATATATAGTCTTTCTATGTCAGATTTTGGGTGATGCATCCTAGACCCTGTCATTATTTTTCTTGTTTTCCTATCTATTTTGGTCAGTTCATTTCGTGTCCAGTTAAGGATATTGTAGCTGTAACTTATAACTGGGACAGCTAAAGTGTTAATACCTATTATCTTGTTTTTAGCATTGAGCTCTGTTTTAAGTATTGATCTAACTCGTCTATAATATTCTTTTTTTATTTTCTCTTTCATTTGTGTGTGTTGTGTCTTATCTAGTTCATGGATTCCTAAGTATTTGTAAGTTTGGCTTTGGTCTAATTCTTTTATTTCATTGGTTTTATCTAGTGTGATGTTACTACTCTTAACTAGTTTTCCTCTTTTCATGGTTACTTTGGCGCATTTTTCTAATCCAAATTTCATTTCTATTTCTTTGGTAAATCCATGAACTGCCTTTAATAGTGTTTCCAGCTGTTTGTCATTTGCAGCGTATAGTTTTAGGTCATCCATATATAAAAGGTGGCTGATCGTTTTGCCATAACATTTATATCCGCATCCAGTTCTATTTAGCATATCAGATAGAGGTGACAGTGCCAAGCAGAAAAGGAGTGGAGAGAGAGTGTTATTATTATTATTATTATTATTATATTATTATTATTATTATTATTATTATTAAAGGCGGTGAGCTGGCAGAATCGTTAGGACACCGAGCAAAATGCTTAGCAGCATTTCGTCTGTCTTTACGTTCTGAGTTCGAATTCCGCCGAGGTCGGCTTTGCCTTTCAGCCTTTCGGGGTCGATAAAATAAGTACCAATTGAGTACGTGGTCTATGTAATCGGCTCATCCCCTCCCCCAAACTTGCTGGCTATGTGCTAAAACTCAAAATCATATAGGCGCAGGAGTGGCTGTGTGGTAAGTAGCTTGCTTGCCAACCACATGGTTCCGAGTTCATTACCACAGCGTGTCACCTTGAGCAAGTGTCTTCTACTATAGTCTCGGGCTGACCAAAGCCTTGTGAGTGGATTTGGTAGACGGAAACTGAAGGAAGCCCGTCGTATATATATATATATGTGTGTGTGTGTGTGTGTGTGTGTGTGTGTGTGTGTGGCGTGTGTGTGTGTCTGTCCCTCCCAACATCGCTTGACAACCGATGCTGGTGCGTTTACGTCTCTGTAACGTAGCGGTTCGGCAAAAGAGACCGATGGAATAAGTACTAGGCTAAGTCCTGCGGTCGATTTGCTCGACTAAAGGCGGTGCTCCAACATGGCCGCAGTCAGATGACTGAAACAAGTAAAAGAGTAAAGAGTATTGTTATTATTATTGTTCGGTTCCTAAGGCGGTAAGCTGACAGAATCGTTAGCGCGCTAGACAAAATGCTTAGCGGCATTTCGTCTGTCTTTACGTTCTGAGTTCAAATTCCGCCGAGGTCGTGTTTGCCTTTCATCCCTTCAGGGTCGATAAAATAAGTACCAGTTGAGTACTGGCGTCGCTGTAAACGACTCACTCCCTCCCAGAAATTGCTGCCGTTGTTCCAAAATTTTAAACCATTATTATTGTTGAGCATCTAAGGTGGTGAGTTCACAGAATGGTTAGCGCGTTGGGCAAAATGTTTAGTGGCATTTTTTCTGGCTCTTTACGTTCTGAGATCAAATGCCGCTTAGGTCAACTTTACCTTTCATTTTTTTTTTCCGGGGTTGATAAAATGAAGTGCCAGTCCTAAATCTGCCGGCCTCGTGCCAAAATTTGAAACCATTATTATCGATTCCAGTCAATTGTTGTTATTGTTGTTGCTGTTATTCCATCAAATATTGTTGTATCCCATTCACTTCATGTTGTTGTTGGTGTTGTCGTCGTCGTCGTCGTTGTTGTTGTGTTGCTGCTGCTGTCGTTGTTGTTGTTCAGCTCCAGTCAAATCTTATTTTTGTTGTTCTCCGTTCTAGTCTTGTTGTTACTGTTGTTGTCATTGTTTTAATC
>NC_043009.1:40596879-40659379 GCF_006345805.1 Octopus sinensis
AATGATGGGTTGGTAAAATCGTTAGGTCGTTAGAAAAATGCATTCGGCCTTTCTTCTAGCTCTGAGTTCAAATTCTACCGATGTCAGTTTTGCCTTTCATCTCCCTAGACTCGATAAAATAAAGTACCAGTCAAGTACTGATGACTTCAATAGTGTCAACGTACTGTCTTCGAAAGTTTCACCCTTCTGCGTTCACCAGAAGCGGCTTTTTTTTCTTTCTTTTAGAGAAATGTAAAGCTGGCTAGCTGACAGTCGTGACACCGTTGGAAAAATATCTTGCTATATTTCGTCAGGGTATTTTTATTCTTAGTTTCATCCCACCAAGATCACTCTTACCGTTCATCTCTCTATGGTGGTGGTGATGGTGGAGAATAAAGAATTAGTCAAGTACTGTGGTCGATGTAATTCAACTCGCTTCCCCACAAACCTGTTGGTTCTGTGCCTTAAGTGAAACCGTTATTTACATAGTTATAGTAAGAGGGAATTGAGGTAACAGATGTGAAAGGACTCAAATTATCATTGATCCATTATATTTGTTAATGTATGATCGATTATCTTTGTTAATGATATTGATAACCCCATAGAAATCCTCAAAAATCCACCCCCAAAAAATAACACCCCACACAAAAACCTTATAAATAAAATATTTCTATATTCAGCTATAAACAACAAAGCATACCCCACTGCTCCGTATTCAACATTAAACCCAGAAACTAATTCTGATTCCACCTCAGCAAAATCAAACGGAGCCCAAAAAGTGGCTTTGTCCTCCATCCTTCACCTCGCCCTTGGCACTGTGAAGCTTTATTATGCTACTGGTTTTTAGTCTTAAGTCAGGACTGATCGAACAGACTCTTGATCAACGGCATTCCGACAGTGACCATTCCGTCTTTTTCACATGTACGGGGAACACAAAAGTACATTATCAAGTATGTATTGTTTAAAAGACACTTGGGTGTAATTTAAGGGAGATCTAACTGCTACATCTAGCAGATCAAGCAAGCACGTAGAAATTACAGGGAGGTAGGTGGTGTCTTTGCCGTAAACATAATGTAGTAAGTGTGACAGTAACAGGATATGAACCTCGAACTTCTAAGTTTACTGTCCTGACTCGACCATCGGCTCCTGCTCTTGTTTGTTTGTTTCTTTTTTTCTTCTCAAGCCATGCCTGGTTTCCTTGGCGTATAGATTCCCCACCTGGATAGGACGCCGGTCCGTCGCAGGTGATCTGCAAGATGCAGGAGGAAAGAGTGAGAGAAAGTTGTGGCGAAAGAGTCAGTAGAAGTTCGCCATTACCTTCTGCCGGAGCCCCGTGGAGCTTAGGTGTTTCGCTCATAAACACACACATCGCCCGATCTGAGATTCGAACTCGCGATCCCTCGACCGCGAGTTCGCTGCTCTAACCACTAGGCCATCTGTCTCCACCCTGCTCTTGTAGATGCCTGGAATTCCAGTGTTTAGTGACAGCATTCAGTCATCATGTCTGCGTACGTGTTACACACACACACGCATGTTTTCGCTCGCACGCGTTCATACTGGTACGAAGGAAATTTACCGCTGGAAGTAGAAAATGTAACTATTAACCTCCTGGCACCTTTTTTGCTTGAAGAAGGACGGTTTTCCGAAACGTTGACTTTTTTTCCACTACCCACGTCAAGTTCACTGTACTCTTTATCTTTTTTTATCAATTTTACTGTATTAATGTGTTTGTATATGTGTATGTATGTATGGATGTGTGTGTGACTAAATGTATGTTTTGTTTGTGTGTATCTATGTGTGGAAGCATGTGTGTGTGCGTGCTTCGATGCAATACACTTCACCAGAATTTCTCAACTCAGTCCTACTTTGCATTCGACTTCTTGATCCTTGTTGTATTAAGACCGTATTACTCGAGTGAGGACAGGTTAAATTGTTGTGAGAATGTATCGCATAATATCAATAAAATCGCAAAGACAAATGTTGATATTTCAAAGAAAAGAGAACATTAGCTCATTAGATGTTTAACGTACAGCATATTCTTTTCTAGTCTAAGCACAAGGCTCAAATCCTTTTGGAGAGGGGTTTAGTCGATTAGATCGACCCCAATACGCAACTGGTACTTATTTAATCGATCCCGAAAGGAAAAAAGCAAAGTCAACCTCGGTGGAATTTGAACTCAGAACATAAAGACAGATGAAATACCGCTAAGCATGTGACCAGGCATGCTAACGTTTCTGCCACAGTTTTTCATACGTAAAGTGTATTTGAGTAATTAATTTCTCTGAATCAGTTTTATAAATTAAGCTTATCTCATCACACTTCCTGTACAAGAAATTATATCTACCTAGCGATTTAATCATCATTAATTCAACAAGTGCGATTATCTTTGATTTGCTGAAAGGGATTAATAAGGAAGAAACGCATTCAGAATTGTATTCCGCGCTTTCTGTAATAATTGGAATCATATTGATCATTGATTTAATGCTGTTTTCTTTTTCAAATCGTATCTAACTAGAAATTTATCAGAAAGAATAAATCTAGCAAAACAAGACATTCCACAAGGCCCCCACTTCGATTAGGGATGGAGAAAAGAGGAATATGTGCATAGACAATTGGACAAGTCATCTAGCAATGGTAACAACAACGAGGTTGATTCAAAAGTTCTTTTAACATTAATACAAATCGGTTGATAGACGATCATTTTGCTTCACTGGGGGTGAGGTGGGGGCTAATAAGGCAGAAACGTGTCCAGAGTTGTCTCCCATTGTTCCTATACTAACGGAGATTATATTTGTCAATGATCTGAAGTTTTGTGTGTCCGCGCCTGTTTGTGCTTCCCTCTTTATCAAAAGAGACGAATTCTCGTCCGAGCACGGGGTTGCTGAAAAGGCCTATAAGGACGAAATGCATCTAGCACTCTCGCTAGCCGCTGTAGTGGCAAACTTCAACCTCTCTCACTGGCATTTGTGTTTTTAACGCAACATTCCATAAACAGTGCTATCTTGGGACACATACTTCTAGTAACTAACCAATCCACTGTGTGTATAATTGAAATATGATGCATCGATGGCTATAATCATTATTTCTAATTAAATGATCATCAAAAGAAATAAATCTAGCAATCGAAGATAATCCGGTTTTAATTCCCTCTTCCATTAACGCGCCATACGTTGAGAAAATTAAAATGTTTTTCGTGAAGAAGCTTGCACCGAAACTCGAACTCACGGCCTATGAGCTGAGGAACTGATATTCCTACACGCTTGACATTTATTTCTCTATGTAACTGATGAAATATCGCCTAACAATATCGCTATTTAAATCGAAAACTGATGTTGGACGACAAATATTTTGTATAACTGCCTCTAAGCCGTGTCACAATTTATAGGGCAACGTAAGACATAAAAGAAAATGATTACGTAGCAATAGCTAAATGCATGTATATGTACGCATGTATATATGTACGTGTATGCATATTTATATATGTGTATATACTTATATGTACATGTGTGTGTGTACACACACACGTGTGCATGCATGAAACTCAAAGCATAATGCATACATTTTTGAAAGCGCAGGGGATGTGTTCAGTGTGTGTGTGTGTGTGTGTGCTCTTATATATATATATATATATAGTGAAATAACACCACCTGAAATATTCCAGAGTTCACCTGACAAATAATATCAGGTTCTGAATTCTTCGAAGTAAAGTCTGCTGTTTGTGAAATGAAAATATCAACCATTTTTGCAGATGCCGTCATCGGAGACTGTAAACGACATTGTTTCAAACCATTCCAGTGAAGAGATACAGTGCTTCCTTCAGGCTTTGGATCTAAATAGCAGTGATCTTGCTTGCTCTTCGTCCTGCTATCTTAACAATAACATGATTAAAGAAAATGCAACGAAATGAAATGATATTTAGTAGTTGGAGCGTTATCAAAAGCTAGTTTATTCATTACTTATCAACAACAGCCGTCATCGTTCCCATTGCCAGCAGCTTACTTATTATTATTATTATTAGAAGTAGTAGTAGTAGTAGTAGTAGTAGTATAATTATTGGATGTGGTGGTATTCAATATAATTGTTGTGATTATCACGAAGCTGTAAATCTAAATTTTAATGCTACACTAATTAACTCCCTTGGTTGTTGAAAGATGTAAGGGAAATAACCCTTACTTGCTACATTAGGTATGTCATTGGAGTAACCAATGTGTAGCCGCTCTCGCTGCTTGAAATAGCAGACAAATCATCCTCAAATCGCATACTACCGGTCATAGAAATGCAATGATACTTTAGATAATGCAGTCTAGAATACACTGAAGCTAGGAAAAACAAGGAAAGATGGACTTCTATACAGTTCCCATCTATCTTTTATTTTTTACCTGCTTCAGTCATTGGACTGTGGCCATGCTAAAGCACACCTTGAAGGGTTGAGTGGAACAAACCAGCCCCAATACTTATTTCTAAAAACGTGGGATTTCTTCTATTGGTCTCTTTTGCCGAAACAGTAACTGTGGAAGGATGTAAACAAACCAGCACCGGCTGTCAAGTGGTGGTATAGGGACAAGCAGAAACACACACACACAAAACAGGCTTCTTTCTGTTTCGTTATACCAAATCCACTCACAAGGCTTTGGATCAGCCTGGGGATATAGAAAACACTGAGTTCAGTCCCCATGTTCTGGGACTTAACCCAGAAACCCTGCTTACTCTAATAGTGTACTCTACTTGACTTACACACACATCTACTTGACTTATACAAGTCCTGGGTTGAGGCAGCGAGCTGGCAGAAACGTTAGCATTCCGGGAAAAATGCATGGTCGTATTTCGTCTGCCGTTACGTTCTGAGTTCAAATCCCGATGAGGTCGACTTTGCCTTTCATCCTTTCGGGGTCGATAAATAAAGTACCAGTTTTGCACTGGGGTCGATGTAATCGACTTAATCCCTTTGTCTGTCCTTGTTTGTCCCCTCTATGTTTAGCCTCCTTGTGGGCAATAAAGAAATATATACAAGTCCTGGGTTGACTACAGTAAAATAATTTGTCCAAAATACTGATAGTAATAAGATTGAATAGAGATTCTCATTATTATAAACTTCTTAATCACTTGGCCATACATGCATCCAATATAGAGGATTCCAGAAGGAAAAAAAAAAGATATTTGTTAGATTTGTATTTTGTAGTTTTATGCTTCTCTGTTTCTATGGCTGGTGGTTAAAAAGTCCACTTCACAACCACATAGTTTGGGGTTCGGTTCCACTGCATGGTACCTTGTTTAAGTGTCTTCTCGTATAGCACAGGATTGACCAAAGCCTTGAGAATTGATATAGTAGATGAATACCACGTGGAAACCTGTCACATATCTATATCTACCTATCTATCTATTATATTATATTTATCATTCATTTTATATTTTTGAAAAAATATATTATATATTATGTTAATTATATATATTATTTGTTATTTATGTATTGGTTTATGTCTCTCACTGTTTGAGTTGCATAATAGTGGTTTTATCTCTAATTCATATTATATATATATATATATATATATATATATGTATATGTATATATATAAATATGTATATAGTGTTATACTTGGGAATGCTCATATTTTGCCAACTAAACACATGCACTAAATACTTGGTCTTCAGTTTTATTATTTTTACTTTTCTTTCTATGTTACACATCCTGTGACCTCTTCAGTAATTCTTTATATATGTGTGTATGTATGTGTGTGTGTATATATATATATATATATATATATATATATGTATATATAGTTGAAATTAACAGAAAAACAAAAGACAAAGACAGGTGTATAAACAACAAGCAGGTGTATTAGTTTGATGCTCAGGAAAGTGAGAAAATCTTTTACGTTTCGAGTCTACGCTCTTCAACAGAAAGGAATAAGAGAGAATAAAATAAACTTGTGAATTTAGAAATCAATCTTGGCGAGAGAGAGATTATTTTAAAACAAGAATGTCAACAAAATTCTTGATAAAGAATAATAAATTTGTGGTTTACAAAAGTATAAAGTAACTCATCAGATTAATGTAAAATTATTTTTATCAAAACTGAAAATAAAAACAAGCATTAATGTGTGTGTGTGTGTGTGTATGTGTGTGTGTGTCTGTCTGTCCCATCACCACTTGACAACTGGTGCTTGTTTGTTTTTGTTCTTTTTTTGTTCCTGTGTCTCAGCAGTTAATTAAAAATGGAATAATAAAATAATAATGAAATTATTGTATACAGTGCTCAGGTGCACCACAACTTGTCAGAAAGTGCATATAAAGTACATGCAGTAATGTAGAAATGTCTGGAAAGTGAACAATGTATGAGTCAGATACATGCGTGTGTGTGTATTGAGGGGAGAAAATCAAGTGTAGTGTTGGCGAATCTCAGGAAGCATGGAAGCCCTGAAGGATGCAGTGCTCCAACAACTAACAACTGATGCCGGCAGTTTGTTCCATGCTTCAGCAACTCTCAGCGTGAAAAAATGTTTCCTGAAGTCATGGGAGCTGTGCTGTTTTCTTACTTTGTAAATATGTCCACGGGTGTTAGATGGGTGGAGTTTGAAAAGGTGCTCAGAGTTATTGTTTGTATGATGGTTGATAATTTTATGGGTGTCTGCCAAGTCAGCTGCCAGACGTCGGAGTTTCAATGTGTCCATGCCCAGGGAAGTAAGGCGTTCAGGATATGGCAAATGCCTGATGGAGGGTATTCTTTGATATCCTGGGCAAGATAGGGGTTCCAGACCGGTGATGCAAATTCCAGGTGAGGTCTTACCATAGCTATATAAAGCTGCAGATAGATAGCCGGAGAGCAGCTCACAAAGGATTTGATGAGTGATGCCAAGACACCCTCAGCCTTCTTGACAATTTTAGCGATGTGTTTTGTCCAACGCAAATCACTGTCGACAATAACACCCAGGTCACGTTCACATGAAGACTTTTTGAGACTAGTGTTGTGGAGGGAGTAGGTGGACGCTGGGTTTCTCCTCCCAAAATGCATGGTGGTACATTTGTCCACAGCCAGCTTGAGTTGCCAGTCCATGATCCACTGCTGCATTGTATCCAGGTCTGCTTGCAATAGAGATCTATAGTGTACAGGATTTGACCTCTTTATTTCGAGGTACAGCTTGATGTCATAGAATACGTTGCAAGATTTAGTAAAGAAATAAGTATTAGGGTTGATTTATTTGACTAAAGCCCTTCCAGGTGGTGCCCCACCATTGTTGTATTCCAATGATTGAAATAAATAAAAGACAAAAAATAATGTGCAACACCATTTAAACACTATATTTAATATCTGAAGCAACAAGTGAGACTTTTGTTGATAGCAGTCTATTCATCATAGGTTATTGTCAATGTTTAGTCCCAAGTCAGCCCTGATCAAACATAGCTATGAGGGAAATGGGAACCAGACATGACCATCTGGTCTTTTATTGGCTCAGTCCAAGTGGTCAAACCTTACCAACTTTACCTTTTGTCTTTAGCAGCATTCTGCCTGGCTTTATGTTCTGAGTTCAAATTTCACATAGGTGAATAAAATAGGTACCACTCAAGCACCTGAGTTGATGCAATGAGCTGTTAAAATCATTTACACACCTGGCAAAAATCTGAGATGCATTTTATCTGTCTTTACATTCTGGGTTCAAATTCTGCCAGAGCTTACTTTGCCTTTCATACTTCAGGGTCAATGAATTAAGTACCAGTTGTGCATTGGGGTCAATGTAATTGACTTAACCCCTCACCCAAACTTGCTGGCTCTGTGCAAAAAATTTGAAAGCATTATTATAAAGTTGGTGAGCTGTCAGAATTGTCAACGTGGCAAACAAAATGTCACTAAACTTGGTATTGTTTTGTCCATCTTTATATTGTGAATTCAAATTCTGCTGAGGTGAACTTTGCTTTTTATTCTTTCATCCTTTCAAGGTCAATGAAATAAAGACTTGTCAAGAACTGGAGTCAATGTAACCAACAAGCCCCACTCCCACAAAATCTCAACCCTTGTGCCTATAGTAGAAATCATAATCATCATCATCATCATCATTTATGTCTGTGTTCCATGCTAGCATGGATGGGACGGTACCACAAGAGCTGGCTAGGCCGAAGCCTGCACCAGACTTCTGTAACTGTTATGGCAGGATTTTTACAGCTAGATGCCCTTCCTAACACCAACCACTCAGCAGAGTGGACTTAGTGCTTTTTATGTGGCACAAGCACAGGCGAGGTCAGTTTTGGCAAGGTTTTTACAGCTGGATGCCCTTCTGAACACCAACCACTTTACAGTGTGGACTGGAAGATTTTAAGTGGCACCTGCACTGACAGGGTCACCAAGTATATGCAAGACAAAATCTTTTAAGAGGGGAAGAGGAATTGGAGGAGGAGATGATGAAAAGGTTATAGTGAGACAGATATAGGTGTCTTGTTGAAGAGGAAGTACAAGGTTACCTGGCCAGAGAGGGAAAGATCAGGAATGAAGACAGAAACACCTGTTTCTGTCTTCATTCCTGTACGAAATACACAGTTGCCCAAACTGGCTGGATTGTCTATTAAACAGGTATTAATTGGAGCTAGACAACAACTAGAACCACAATCAGTCTCACACGAATGTCTAAAAGATCAAATCTGTGGCCAAAACACTTCACTTGTGCTCTGCTAATCCACCCAGATTTAAAGGAAATCATGTAAAAAAACAACCCAAGAAGTAATCAAAGATACTGCTTATTATTAGCTGATTTATCAAAATATATTATAGCTATATCACAATTATTTTGCAGCAATTAAACAAAGTGTTATTAATGTTTGTTTTGTTTTTGAAATTTAAATTTCATCTTCAATAGTAAGTTTTAATTTAACGGTAATAAAGATTAATTGCATGACGCAATATTGTGAAACCTTGGAAGAAAAGCAAATAGAAAAATAAACACAGAAAGTAAACAAAGTAACCTGGAAATTAAAGGAAATTATAAAGAAATCTGTGATAAATTACTTACTGAAATGCGAAGGGGAGAGAGAGAGAGAGAGGGTGGAGTGAGAGAGAGGAAGGACAGGTAGATAGAGACAGAGATACAGATGGATGGATGGATAGATAGATAGATAGATAGATTGATAGATAGATAGATAGATAATGATGGAGATACGGATAGACAGACAGATAGATAGATAATGATAGAGATATAGATAGATGGATAATGATGGAGATATAGATAGATAGATAAATAGATAGATAGATAGATAGATAGACAGACAGATAGATAGATAGATAGACAGATAGATAAATAGATAGATAGATAATGATGGAGATACGGATAGATAAATAGATAGACAGATAATGATGGAGATACAGATAGACAGAGAGAGATAGATAGATAGACAGACAGATGGAGATATAGATGGAGAGGTAGACAGACAGAAAATCAGAGGTAAATTAATAAACAGAGATAGATAAGCAAACAGACAGACATAGAGAGCTAGATAGATAGATAGATAGATAGATAGATTACAAGAGAGAGACAGCAAGAGACAAACAGACTGATGTAGAGAGCTAGATTGATTGGTATCATATATATGACAGAGAGAGAGAGAAATAGGGGCGGAGTCATAGAAAGAACAGAGGTAGTAAAGAATATACTGTACATGTACACACATGTTAAAATGTTGAAATAATAAGTTAAAATTGTGTTTACATAAAGTTGATTTATTGAAATTACACTAATCTGTTGAATTATTATTATAGCTTATTTTTGTTTTTTTTTTATATTCCTACTTTCATCATATTTTTCAAGAATTTTATAGCTTTGAGTCATTCAATTTACCTAGAAATAATTGCATATTTTAAAACTTATAAAGAAATGTAAATGTTTCTAACAGGCAAATATATTTAATGATAGTGGTAGATTGTTTTAAAGCAATTGTGAAATAGATGTTTCAGTGTGTGGATCTGGAATAATCATCATCTTCATCATTTTAACATCCACTTTTTCACGCTTGCATGGGTCGGAAGGAATTTGCTGAGGCAGATTTTTTACTGCTAGGTGTCCTTTCTGTCTCCAACATCATCATCATCATTGTTCGACCGTGGTCGAGACAATGGAATTCACCATGCTACACCAGACTTCACGGTCCATCATGGCATTACGGAGGTCCTGTTGCTGGATGCCTGTATCCCTGGAGATTACATCAGGGTAGGAGAGTGTGCGCCCTCTGGTATTGCGAGTAGATGGCTTCCAGAGGAGAAGAGTAGAAATTACCTCTTTTTCAGCTCTACAAAAATGTCCAGCAAACTGGACTCTCCTACCTTTCACAAGAGATGACACAGGAGGTAGTTTTCCATATATTCGCATTTTGGTCTCCAACCCTCACCTGTATCCAAGCAAGGTGATATTTGCCCCACAATTAAACATGTTTTCATGAGAGACTGTGACGCACACTCACACACTCACTCACCTGCATGCTAAAGGTAATGGTAAAATTACTTTCTCGAGTTCATGCTGGCTCATAAGGGCCGGTTTTTCCCAGTTTTCCATGGCATATAAATTCCTCACCAGGATGAGACACCAGTCTGTCACAGGATTACTCATTTTTGCCAGCTGAGTGCACTGGAGCAACTTAAAATGGAGTGTTTTGCTCAAGAACAGAACACATCGCCTGATCCAGGAATCAAAACCACAATCTCACAATCAGGAGTCCAACACCCTAACCACTAAACCACATGCCTTTACACCTTCCCATTCAATCGCCTGCTCACCCATATATATATAAACAGCGCATGACCTTGCAGGTGGAGCCCGCCTTTAGTCAAGCAAATCAACCCCCAGGACTTATTTATTCTTTGTAAGCCTAGTACTTATTCTAGTGTTCTCTTTTGCTGAACCACTAAGTTACAGGGACGTAAACACACCAGCATCTGTTGTCAAGCGATGTTGGGGGGACAAACCCAGACACACAAACATACACACACACACACACACATATATATATATACATATATACGCCGGGCTTCCTTCAGTTTCTATCTACCAAATCCACTCACAAGGCTTTGGTCGGCCCGAGGCTATAGTAGAAGACACTTGCCCAAGGTGCCACACAGTGGGACTGAAACCGCAAGCTACTTACCACACAGCCACTCCTATGCCTATGATTATTATTATCATTATTATTAGTAGTAGTATTATTATTTGTATATGATTGAAAGTGTGAAAGTATTCCAAAAATGCCTTGTGGTATTTAGTTGTTTCTCTTTATGTTTCAAGTTCAAATTCTGCCTGGTTTGACTTTCGTTTCTTTTTTCATCTTTCTAGACTTCCAGCATCCCATTTATTATTCATGTATCATGATTAATTAAATTAACTATACTCTTCCACAAATGTTTACTGTTAGAGAACTCCATAGTTTACTTCTGTAGTGTTTATTTCTGTTGTGTTAACCTGATGTGAGACGAGACAAATATTCCCCTGGAGAGAACACTTGCCTATCACATGTAGCTTCTGTGGATGGAATTAATTGTGCCAGGTACTGTTAACTAATAAATCACTCACCAGATCTACATGAAGGTTAGCGAGCATGGCCCTTCCTTCATGGAGTCATTAAAATTAATAATCCTATGATATTCTGTTCCAGCAGTTATGCCACATAATTATTCAGTTCATTAGACAGCTTTTCTCTAATTAACCATACACAAATTAAATACTGTTCCTCTGGATGTGTCACATTCATTGGTTACATTTCACATTTACATGTCGTCATGGAAACCCCATTTTTTTTTTTTTTTTTTTTTTTGCTAATTATAACAACCTCTTAATTCAAGTATTAATTAATCAATATAATTAATCTTTAGCAGGCATCTGCAGAGTGTGTGAACCTCTATAATCCTTAGGTTTTTAATTTAGGAAATGTCATTATATATTCTACCTACCCTTCACAACAGGTAGCCTAAACATGGTCGTTCAATCTGCTAGAAAGTGCAGCCAAACATATCTTTTGCTTCCATATTTCTGTTGAAATACACTACCTTTCGTTTAAATTAGTTTTGGAAATAATTACAAATTTAGTAAAGTAATTGTCATCAGACATGGCTGTGTGGTAAGAACATTGCTTCCCAACCAAATGGTTCCAAGTTCAGTCCAACTGTGTGGCACCTTGGGCAAGTGTCTTCTTCTGTAGCCTTGGGCCAACCAATCAACCAATGCCTTGTGAGTGAATTTGGAAGATGGAAACTGAAAGCCCATTTTATATGTGCGTGCATGTGTGTGTGTGTGTGTGTGTGTGTGTCTGTTTCTCTCCCCAGCATCGCTTGACAACCAATGTGGGTGTGTTTACATCCCTGTAACTTAGTGGTTTGGCAAAAGATATTGACAGAATAAGTACTAGGCTTACAAAGAATAAGTCCTGGGATCGATTTCTTCAACTAAAAAACCCTTTAAGGCAGGACTCCAGCATGGTTGCAGTCAAATTACTGAAACCAGTCAAAGAATAAAAATAAATATAAAAAAAACACGGGCATAGCTGAGTGATAATGAAACTTGATTGGCAACCACATTGTTTGAGGTTCAATTTCACTGTATAGCTACTTAGGGCAAGAGTCTCTGACTATAGCCTAGGATGGCCATTGCTTTGTGAGTGACTTTTATAGATGTAAACTGTGTGAAGGCCTGTCACACAGACAGACACACACACACACCAAATTTCCTCACAACACATTGGTCAGTTCATGGCTATGGTCGAAGATGATGTGCAGTAAGATTGAACCCAAAGCCACAAGGCTGAGAAGTAAACTTCTTATCTACACAGCCATGCCATATATGTATATATAATAAAAGATTCTTATGTAAAACAAATTAGACACCTTTCATGGTTGCTTATATTGTCTCATTGAAATTTAGCCCCACCCCTATTTTTAGCCTAAAATTTCTTCAAGAAAGTCTGAATCCTATTCTCTTATTCATATATACAAAATTTATCAAGACTTCACATCAATAAATCCTTTTTAATTTGCATAAACCATCATGGCTACAGTTCAAGTACAACCTAAAGCATATATATGCATATTTAACTGTTCTGTCTAGTGTGCAAGGAGTCCTACGATGGATACTTCTTATGTGTTTAAATGTACACTGTATTTATATATATATATATATATACATATATATAACGCCATGTTGAATTGTTAGCTCTTGCACGCATTTTTTTTCTCTCCTTGTTTCTCTCCTTGTTTCTTTTCTGTGTATCTTTCTGTTGAAGAGCGTAGGCTCAAAACGTAAAAGACTTGTTTTATTTCTATTCCTGAGCGCCATACTAATACAATTGTTTGTTTGTACTCCACCTGCCTTCGTCTTTTGTTTATTTTCATAAACCTTCCCGTTATATATATATATATATATATATATATATATATATACTGAGGCTACCATTGGTTTCATGCTCAAGAAATCCTCAGCAATTTTCAAGCCTATCACATGGAACATTAGCGTTGGTCTCCATTTTGGATTAAAACATGAAAAGTAACATAAAATCACAATAAAAAAACGCACAATGTTTTGGATATACAAACAAAAAAAAAAAATAGGGGAAACAACTCTTGCATGAATATCTCTCGGATTTGACTTTTGGAATGAATTAGTATCCACCAATGAGATGCTGGGTACTTATTCCCGTTGTTCGATATTTACATATTATGTGTGTGTGTATATATATATATATAGTTAATCCAAACATGAACAAAGAGAAAACACAACAATGCGAGGACGTGGAATAAGTATAGTGTTATTGGACGCTCAGGAAAGGAATGAAAGAAGGAGGATTTAACGTTTCCAGTGGAGCTCTTCATCAGAAATATAGAAAAAATGAAAAAGTCCAAAGAAGGGAAGACAGAGAAAGAAAATCGCCAACGATACACACATGATCACATATTCCTGGATCAGGCTATTTAGTGCTTGTAATAAATACAATAAAAACAAAACAGAATAAAGAATTACAAAAAGCAATTACATTTCTAAAGGAAAACAAATTCTTTCATTTAAGTCTTTCCAACCAGTTTTCAACAAACATCCTATTTCTTTTACAAACATTTTATGAGCAGACCCTCACTGCATATCATATGTATATATATATATGTGGTAAGTAGCTTGCTAACCAACCACATGGTTCCGGGTTCAGTCCCACTGTGTGGCACCTTGGGCAAGTGTCTTCTACTATAGCCTCAGGCCGACCAATGCCTTGTGAGTGGATTTGGTAGACGGAAACTGAAAGAAGCCTGTCGTATATATTTATATATATATGTATGTATGTGTGTGTGTGTTTGTGTGTCTGTGTTTGTCTCCCTAGCATTGCTTGACAACCGATGCTGGTGTGTTTACGTCCCCATCACTTAGTGGTTCGGCAAAAGAGACCGATAGAATAAGTACTAGGCTTACAAAGAATAAGTCCCGGGTTCGATTTGCTCGATTAATGGCGGTGCTCCAGCATGACCGCAGTCAAATGACTGAAACAAGTAAAAGAGTAAAAAAAAAAAGTATATATATATATATATATATATATATATATAAATATATATATATATATATATATATATATATGTCAGAACATAATGCAATGCTACAGGTGAGGTGGCTGTCTTTATTTCTTATATAGAAATCCCAACAAGTTTTGATTATGTTTTAAATTTTAGTTTTTACATTTTTTTTTATAATTTTCATGCATACATGAAACATACCCAGGTTTCAAAACCTATTATTATTGTTGTTGATGTTTACATTATTGTAGCTAACAAGCAGTTTGTCATAAGTTTACATTATTTTTTTTTTTTCTGTAATATTTAAAGGAGACAAAATCATGAATGGCTGTATGATTAAGAATCTCAATGTGTAAAGACATGGTTTAAGGTTCAGTTCTAGTGTGCAGCTCCAGAGTGGCCAATGCTCCATGAATGAACTTAGCAGATAGAAACTGTGTGGAATCCCATTTTGTGTATATACAAAAAGCACCCAGTTGTAAAGTGGTTGGCATGAGGAATGGGAATCCAACTGTAGAAATCAAGCCAAGTCAAACCGGAACCTGGTGCAGCTTTCTGGCTCTGGTCAAACTGTCCTACTCATGCCAACGTGGAAAATGTACTTTAAATGAGGATATATATATAAGCTGAGACCCCCTTCAGTCATGAATGACCATGGGATTGCCCCTAGAAAGTTACCCTCCCAGGCACAAGTCCAGGCAAAGTTGTTTATGGAAGACCAGCAGTTGCCATTGCATACTGGCCTTCCCTATCCACACCACCAGTGTTATCCAAGGGAAAGGCAAAGGCCAATACAGCTTGGCACCTGTGATGTCACAACTCATTTCTAAAGCTGAGTGAACTGGAGCAACGTGAAATAAAGGGTCTTGCTCAAGAACACAACACATAGCCTGGGATCCGAACTCACAACCTCACGATCGTAAGCTGGACACTCTAACCACTGAGCCATGTGCCTTCACATACATACATACATACATACATACATATATATATATATAAAGTAAAGACCCCCTTCGGCCATGAATGACTATAGGTTTCCACCTAGAAAGTTAGCCTCCAAAGCTCAAATCTGGCCATGGTTGTTTTATGGAAGACCAGCAGTTTCCTATGCATACCAAACTTCCCTCTCTACTGATGTTATCCAAGAGAAACGCAAAGACCAATACAGCTTGGAACCAGTAACATCGCAACTCATTTCTACAGCTGAATGAACTGGAGCAATGGGAAATTAAGTGTCTTGCTCAAGAACACAGCATACAGCCCGGTCCAGGAATCAAACCTACTACCTCATGATTGTGAGCCTGACGCTCTAACCACTGAACCATGCACTATATATATGCATGTGATTTTGCCCTCCACCAATCAAACATCCATTCCTATAACTTAGTGGATCATCAAGAGACCAATCAGATATAAAAAATTATTTCTGCGATCAGTATGCTTGTCTAAAACCATTTAAAAATGGTGCTCCAGCATGGGCACAGTCCAAAGATTGAAACAAGTAAAAGATAATAAAAGAGAGGCATCTATCTATTCAATTCCCTCCCCCCTACTACTAGCCCTTTGTTTCTAGAACCCGTATAAAATTTTTCCTCACTCAGCGGCTAGTGCAATCCACTTTGAAAAGTACTGGTTTAGAACTACTGCTATTTGTAATTTGGTGTAGCAAGGTAAAGGAAGTCTCAGTAGTCCACTGATCTCTCACAAACAGATAGATGATATGAGAAAATTATATGAGAAAATTATAAAAAACATTTGCTTAGAAGAAAAGCAGAAAAGCAGAAATTTTACTGTTGGCTCATAAATTCATTACTTTCAACAGCTGTTTCATTAGGAATAAGTATAATTAATTCTACATTCATATAATTAAGATAAATAATATGAATTTAACTTCAAATACTCCTAATGATTTAGGATAAATATTGATTTAAATACATTTATTTTAATTATGTTAATTACTGAATGAATTATGTTTATTCCTAATGAAAATAATTCAATTATGAGCTCTCTATAAAAATGATTGCTTTTCTACCTTTTATTCTGAATATAGATCATTGTTAAGGACAGTTTTAGATAATTATGTTTATAACCGTTAACTTCTTTATTTGAAGTAACTACATTGTTCTGTGTTGGATTTGACAACTTTATTAATTGAGATCTTAATTATTGTGGATAGATATTCATTTCAATGTTTTCTACTTCAGCTCTGTATGTAAACAACATTTATACAACTTAACAATCTGATCCAAATTTTCTACTAATGTATATATTGTAAAAGTATCATCTTGAAATAGTAGTTAAGAGGAAAAAAACTACTAAAATAGAATATTAAACGACAGTTGAAACTTAGTACAGACTTACTGTAAATTATAAATGAGATATATGTGAAAGCAATCCTTTTGTTACCATTTTCTGTAGGAAAATACACTGTCATTGTTTCAATTAATCTTGAAAATAAAGATAAATTTTAAATAATTGGTCCTTGTAATTCAGTCACCTTTACATTATACATGTTAGGCATAGGTGTAGCTGTGTGGTAAGAAGCTTGCGAGTTCAATTCCACTGTATGACACCTAGAACGAGGGCCTTCTATTATAGCCTCAAGTTGACAAAAGCTTTGAGAGTGGATTCAATAGGCGGAAACTGAAAGAAGCTTCTCATGTGTATGTGTGTACCCCCTCCCCTGCCAATGCTTGAGAACAGGTGTAGGTGTGTTTATGTCCTTGTAATTTAGTGGTTCATCAAAAAGGGTCTAATAGAATAAGTACCAGGTTTACAAATAAAAGAAGTACAGGGGGTCAATTCATTTGACTAAAAATTTCTTCAAGGAGCTGCTCCAGCTTGATCGCACTCACATGACAAACACGTAAAGGATAGAAAAGCTTTTACATAATAGCAACTATATATATATATATATATATATATGATGACAAGCAGGCTGAAACTGCTAAGTGACTCTCAGGCTTCTTGTAAAAGTATAAAAAACATGTAATTTACAAAAAAGTATTAAGTAATTCTTCTGTTTAATGTTAAATTGTTTTTATTATAATTCCACATTAAAAACAAACTTTGATATATATATGTATGTATGTATTAATAAATATATATATATATATATATTATATGCCAAATGTGTTTTTTCCAATATCTATTTTCATTTGCAATAGCTGGTTCTTTTGGTCAAACTATTCTATCTCCAGCTGCTTCAGATGCAAAGATATCAAAAATTGTCAAAGTGTAGTACAATGGTTTTGCTATGGAATGGTGAAACTAATTTTTTTTTCGTTTTCTGAAAAAGCAACATTTTGGACTTACGATACTTTTACATAATAGCAACTATATATACATATATACTCATTTTCTTTTGATTTTTTATTTGTTTTAAAAAAATTTTGTTTTCTTTCTAATTGGTGTGAAACTTATTGATACCAATAGCTGAAAATTATTGCCATTAGAAAGTTAGATTCTTGTTGGGGTGGGAGGTCATCAACATCTGTTAGTTTCTTCCTCTCATAACCTCTGATCATCTTTTACACATGAAAATATATATTAAACAACTGGTTATCGTATCTATCTATCTATCTCATCTTGCTATCGCGGCATAAGCACAATATTCGTCCTTACATATTTAACTGGCAATCAAGCCTTCGAATGTTTCTTTACCTCAGTAAAATTAAGCGGGAACTAAACAAGTAGCTATTGGAAATTATTTTAAGTAATTTATGTTCTAAAATTTTTTTTTACTTTCAGACAAATTCAGACAAATTCTGTATCTTGGTAATACAAATTAGCGAGGAAATTAAAAATAAAGAAGAAAAGAAAAGAAGAAATTGGTAAAGAGTGTTTCGATCAGGTAAAAAAACACCAGTCTGGATACGCACACACCTGCACACATTTTGATTTATGAACAGACTCAACAGCAAATTCATTTGCTCATCTCTTTTACTCAGAATGTGGAAAACTAGAACAACTGCTACAAGTCACTTGGTTTCACATGGAGTTTGTCAATTCATCACTTATAATAATAATAACCGGGCGAAATGCGTAGCTGTATTTAGTCTGCCGTTATGTTCTGAGTTCAAATTCCGCCGAGGTCGACTTTGCCTTTCACCCTTTCGGGGTCAATAAATCAAGTACCAATTACGCACTGGGATCGATGTAATCAACTTAATCCGTTTGTCTGTCCCCTCTGTGTTTAGCCCCTTGTGGGTAGTAAAGAAATATATAATAATAACTTCCAAATTTTGGCACAAAAACAGCAATTCTAAGAGGTTTGCTGGTTATCTCAACCCACCAGTGCTCAACTGGTACTTAATTTTATTGAACTTGAAAGGATGAAAAGTAAGGTCAGACTCAGTGGAATTGGAACTCAGAATGCAAAGAGCTGGAGGAAATTCCACAAAGCATTTTGCCTCCTGCAGGTACTAATAATTCTACCAAATTATTGCCTTTCTGCTTTTGGCACAAGGTGAACAATTTGCAAGGCAGTGGGGAAGTAGGCTATATCAGCCCTAGTACTTATTTTATCAACCTCATTTAGATGACAGGTATGGTTGACCCTAGCAGGATTTGAACTCAGAATATGAAGAATGGGGAGAAATACTGCTGAGCATTTTTTTCTGACATGCTAACAATTCTGCCAGCTTCCCACTTAATAATTCTTTCTAGTAAAGGCACAAGGCATGAAATTGAAATCTAGTCAGTTACAACTCTAGTGCTTAACAGGTACTTAATTTATTGGCCCCAGAAGGATGTAAGACAAAGTCGACTTTGGCAGGATTTGAACTCAGAATATAAAGCTGAAAGAAATGCCATCAAGAGCAGTAATGATTCTGCCAGCTTGCCGCCTTAATAACGATCTCTTCTTCTGTTCCTTTGGCAGAAAATAACAACCACTTTTCATTACAAAAGGATGCTTTGGCTGAACTAACCAAAAACAGGACAGAGAAGGTGTAATAGAAATTTGTGAGTTTGTGTGAAACAACAAGGCTTTAGTGAGAATTTACAAATATTCTTCAGGATCCAAGGAAAAAATAAAATGAAAATAAGACAACCAAAGCAGTATGGCAATTTTATATAAATTTTTCAATCATATTTTCAAAAAGGTAACTGAAATTATGGCAGCTTAACCCTTTTGTTACCATATTTCTGTTGAAATATGGTGCCTTTGCTTCAATTAATTTTAAAAATTATGAAGTATTTAATAAAGTAAATTTGTCATTATTGACTTTGGTTTTAGAACAAAAATTAACATGGAAATTTTAATGGAAGGTTTTAAATTAGATCACTTTAATTCAGAAAGTTTGTATCATAGAAGCAGGAATGGTCTCAGGCAGGATGATATCAAAAGGGTTAAGTTGATCAGCCAGCATCATATTCCTTGTAAATGATGCTCGATTCCTGTATTTCATTTTATATCTATTTTGGCACATTGACGGTGGGAGTCTGGAGATGTCTTTTTTAAGTACAAATAAAATAAAATAAAATATTAAGAAATAAAATGACCCACAAAACTATATAATTTAATGTTCTGATGTAAAAAAAAAAAAAAAAAAAAAAAAAAGAGTAATTCTGTAAACCATCAATTGTGGAACATACGGATTTATTCTGTAGATTGGTGTGCGTTTGGCGGCGATGGACATCATTGTTCAAGACTTGCGTGTTGAGGAAATATAAAAAAAAACCTAAAAACTGTACTCAGTCTATATATATATAGATATATATATATATATAGATATACAAAAATTCTATAATTATGAGTATAATTATAATTAGGGTTCAGCAAAAATTTGCTTCACCAAATACCACATATGTGGTGAAGCAAATTTTTGCTGAATCCTAATTATAATTATACTTATAATTATAGAATTTTTGTATAAGTTTATCAATAATGGTTCTTTTAACATACCGAACTACTTGGTAAAATTATTAATTATTAATTAATTAATTAATTAATTTTACCCTTTATTATTATTATTATTATTATTATTATATATATATAATGTGTGTATATATGTACAATAGATTGTTCCTCCCTTTCAGTTTTGGAATAAAATATTATAATTATTATTTAAGATGGAGAAATATAACTGATCCCTTTCTAACAAAGGTTAAAAAAAATATATTTGTGCATCTCTTCCTATTCTAAAAGGGGAAGAGAAAATACTCTATAACAGTTACAGAGATGAAATATTACTCTTCTCTGTAATGAGTAAATACTTTGCCCTCCTTCAAACATAGATATACAAATATATATATATGTATATATATATATAGATATATATATATATATATATATATATATTATATATATATATATATATAAATGTATGATGTTTGGTGTCTACTTATATAATAAATTCTCACATCGATATAGCTCAATTGTCTTTAACCAAAGTTAGGTTTACAGCCACAGAGACCATTCCTTTGCAAAACAGGCATCCACCTGGGAGGACATTTCTTTGAAGCACAAATATTAGCCGTTTTTGAAGGTTTCGTAATCTTCGGAGTTGTTTTCTTTTCAGTGGTCGTCTCTATTGTCGTTGGCATCGTCGTTGTTTTAAGACCTTCGGTGGATAGAATCTCCATCAGGAAACTTCCTTTATCAAGATCATCGGTTGACTGGCCATTGGTAATAGCAGCATCAGTTTTAGCACGTTCGGTCTGGGGTTTACCATCACTGTTTATCCTGTTAGAATCAAGCTGGTTGCTCCCTGATTTTGAAATTTCGCTTTGCTTCACAAAACTGGCATTAGCAGATGCAAAGTTAGTTCCATCATAGCCTCGGTAATGTTGGCATCTGCAGAGAAAATTGAAAGAAAAAAAAGGATGCGTTATAAAGAATACATCATCAATATTATCTGCTTTATATATAAATAGTAATTTAAAAGAAAATATTGAGCTTCAATGTTACTCTTTTACTTGTTTCAGTCATTTGACTGTGGCTATGCTGGAGCACCACCTTTAGTCGAGCACATCGAATCCAGGACTTATTCTTTGTAAGCCTAGTACTTATTCTAGTGTTCTCTTTTGCAGAACTGCTGAGTTGCGGGGACGTAAACAAACCAGCATCAGTTGTCAGGCGATTTTGGGGGGACAAACACAAACACACAAACACACACACATACGACGGGCTAGCTTCCGTCTACCAAATCCACTCACAAGGCTTTGGTTGGCCCGAGGCTATAGTAGAAGACACTTGCCCAAGGTACCACGCAGTGGGACTGAACCCGGAACCATGTAGTTCATAAGCAAGCTACTTACCACACAGCCACTCCTACGCCTATTTTGATAACATGTTGAAGAAATAAACAAATAAACATCAGAATTATTATAAGTGTAGGTAGGTGTGGTTGTGTGGTAAAGGCATTTGCTTCCCAACCACTTGACTTCAGGTTCAGTCCCACTGTGTAGCACCTCAGGTAAGTGTTTTCTATCGTCTCAAGCTGACCAATGCCTTGCGAGTGTATTTGGTAGATGGAAACTGAAAGAAGCCTGTCATGTACATATATTATATATAATCCTTTCCACTGTAGGCACAAGGCCCAAAATTTGGGGGAGGAGGCACGTTAATCACACCATTTCAGTGTGATCGTTACCATGTCACCTTACCAGCACTTGTGCTGGTGGCACGTGAGACATTCAAGTGAGGTCATCGCCAGTGCCGCTGGACTGGTTCCTGTGCAGGTGGCACATAAAACGCACCATTTGGGCGTGGCCGTTGCCAGTACCACCAAACTGGCACGTAAAAGCACCCACTACACTCTCGGAGTGGTTGGCGTTAGGAAGGGCATCCAGCTGTAGAAACTCTACCAGATAAGATTGGGGTCTGGTTTGCCAAACCTCAGTCAAATCACCCAACCCATGCTAGCATGGAAAGCGGATGTTAAATAATGATGAGGATGATGATAAGGATGATGATGAGGATGATGATGAGATTAGCCAATTACATCGATCCCCAGTGTTTCACTGGTACTTAATTTATCGACCACCCCAAAAGGATGAAAGGCAAAGTTGACCGCGGCGGAATTTGAACTCAGAATGTTGTGATGGGCAAAATACCGCTAAGTATTTGGTCCAGTAAGCTAGCAATTCTGTCATCTCACTGCCTTATATGTATTATATATATATAATAGTATGTGTGATAAGGCAGTGAGCTAGCAGAAATGTTAGCACGCTGGGTGAAATGCTTAGCGGTATTTCATCTGTCATTATGTTCTGAGTTCAAATTCCGCCAAGGTCGACTTTGCCTTTCATCCTTTCGAGTTCGATTAAATAAATACCAGTTACGCACTGAGGTCGATATAATCGACTTAATCCGTGTGTCTGTCCTTGTTTGTTCTCTCTGTGTTTAGCCCCTTGTGGGTAGTAAAGAAATAGGTATTTCATCTGTCTTTATGTTCTGAGTTCAAATTCTGTCAAGGTCGACTTAGCCTTTCATCCTTTAGAGGTCGATAAATTAAGTTCCAGTTGTGTACTGGGATCGATCTAATCGACTGCCCCCCCTCTCTCCCAAAATTTCAGGCCTTGTGCCTAGAGCAGAAAAGATAATAGTATGTGTGTTAATGTCTCCTTGCCTTAGCGTTAAATGACAGCTGTAAATGAGCACCACTGTCATACAAGGGATTTTTGTCTCCTATCTTCCGTGAAAATATGTTAGACCACAGGGAATGCTTACTGGGAAACAGGTAAGAGTTGGTGGCAGTGAGAGCATCATCTGACATGTAAAACATCTGCCTCAACAAATTTTGTCTAGCCCATGCGAACATGGAAAATGTGGATGTCCAAAATGATGATTAATGGAATGTAAAGGACAATATGTGAGTTGGTGTCTGTGAAATATTCAAATGAAAATGGAACGGAAAGGATTTCTCAAATCTCTTAGGAAGCTTTGGAGGGAACACTAACCTAATAAAATTCTTGTTTATTGACAGGACCTGTTGAAAGCTTAGTGGACTGAGATCATAAAAAATAGTCAGGTGTATGAATACATACAATAAAGTGGAAATAGATGAATGAAGGTGGAGGCGCAATGGCCCAGTGGTTAGGGCAGCGGACTCGCGGTCGGAGGATCACGGTTTCGATTTCCAGACCGAGCGTTGTGTGTGTTTATTGAGCGAAAACACCTAAAAGTTCCACGAGGCTCCGGCAGGGGGTGGTGGCGACCCCTGTTGTACTCTTTCGCCACAACTTTCTCTCGGCCTTTCTTGAGTAACGCTGCGATGGACTGGTGTCCCGTCCAGCTGGTGAGGGTGGGGGGGACACATACGCCACAGAAAAGGGCGAGATGAATGAAGAACTTGTTGAAGGAACCGTTATGAGGTTATTCAGTTTGCTAGAAATTGCAGTAAAATCTCTCTCAAACTGCTCCCTGCCATCGCATTAAAGGCAATACACATTAGATAAGGTAGGTTAGGTACAGTTGGAAGACGGCAACGGGGTGTAATGGTCAAGCTTGGTACACACATTTTCAACCAACTCACTGAGTACATTAATTTTGCTCGGGTAGAACATACTCGGGGTGAAATAACAAAAACAAATTCAAACAAGCTTTCGATGTTTTGGTTAAAATATTTGAATATCAAAAACAAAACTGCTTTTCATTTACTTTCTCAAAAATTTGTAAAACCTGTCCTTACACAACAATCTCTATAATAGAAAATTCTCAAAAATTTGTAACACCCGTCCTTATAAAACAATTTCTATGATAGAAAATTGAGAGTTGCTTCCCTTACTCTGCAAATCATTTTCTTTTTTTTTAACTTTAAGTTATTGTTTGCGTCAATAACAAAAAATTTTACTCTTTTACTTGTTTCGGTCATTTGACTGCGGCCATTCTGGAGCACCGCCTTTAGTCGAGCAAATCGACCCGGGACTTATTCTTTGTAAGCCCAGTACTTATTCTATCGGTCTCTTTTGCCGGGGACGTAAACACGTTACGGGGACGTAAACACACCACCATCGGTTGGGGACAAACACACACATACATATATACGACAGGCTTCTTTCAGTTTCCGTCTACCAAATCCACTCACAAGGCTTTGGTCGGCCCGGGGCTATAGCAGAAGACACTTGCCCAAGATCCCACGCAGTGGGACTGAACCCAGAACCATGTGGCTGGTTAGCAAGCTACTTACCACACAACCACTCCTGCGCCTATGTTAGTTAATAAATAAAATTAATTAAACTAAATATAAACTCTTGCTCGGTGAAAAAAGGAGGGGAACTATAACTCTTCAGAGGGGGCATTTTCTTTTCCTGTCAGGAACAATATATCTATTTTTGTGGGTTTTTTATTATTATTGTTATCTGTCGCAGTTAAAGTGATAATTTTATTTTAATTTAGGCAGGTCAAAGCCAGCAATTTTGAAGGGAAGGGACGGGACTTAGTATCATCGACTTCAGAACTTGACCGGTACTTTACTTTATCGACTCTGGGAGTTGATAACGAAAAGTTGGTTTCGGCGTAATTTGAACTCAAAACATAAGGAGTCGGAACATTTCACTGCACTGCCCTAATCACAACTTTGCGATTACAACCAATATTTACTTCTCATTCGATCAATAAAGTACTTCGTCCACTGAATTACGTCATGTTTTAGGCGGTGAGCTGGCAGAAACGTTAGCTCGCTGGGCGAAATGCTTTGTGGTATTTCGTCCGCCGCTGCGTTCTGAGTTCAAATTCCGCCCAGGTCAATTTTGCCTTTCATCCTTTCGGGGTCGATAAATTAAGTACCAGTTATGCACTGGGGTCGATGTAATCGACTTACTCCGTTTGTCTGTTCTTGTTTGTCCTCTCTGTGTTTAGCCCCTTGTGGGTAATAAAGAAATAGGTATTTTGTCTGTCTTTATGTTCTGAGTTCAAATTCCGCCCAGGTCGACTTTGCCTTTTATCCTTTCGAGGTCGATAACTTAAGTACCAGTTGCGTATTGGAGTCGATCTAATCGACTGGTCCTCTTCCCCCAAAATTTCGGGCCTTGTGCCTAGAGCAGAAACGAATTACGTCATGTTTTACGTTTATCTTCTTTAATTTTTCACACGTTTTTTATTGCTGCTTGTGTTTTGTTTTTTGTTGTTTTTTTTTGTCATGAATACGTACCCGCATACCTCGACTTACGTTTTATTTCAGAACATGTAGAGGGATGAAATACTGCTAAAATCAAAATCAAAGTGAAATTCGATGACGGGCACGAGCACCATATGAGCGTGATCGTTGACAGGGCGGCTAACCGGCTTCCGTGCCAGTGGCACATAAAAGGCACCATTCGAGTGTGATCGTTACCAATGTCGCCTTACTGGCACTTGTGCCCCTTGCTAGTAGGATCGTTGCCAGAGCGGCTAACTGGCGTCCGTGCCGGTGGCATGTAGGAGGCACCATTCGAGCGGGATCCTTACCAGCATCGCTTTACTGGCACTTGCGTCGTTGGCATGTGTAAAAAGATTCGAGGTTGTTGCCAGTACTGCCTGACTGGCCCCCCGTGCCGGTGGCATGTAAAAGCACCCACTACACTCTCGGAGTGGTTGGCATTAGGAAGGGCATCCAGCTGTAGAAACTCTGCTAGATCAAGACTGGAGCCTGGTGCAGCCATCTGGTTCGCCAGCCCCCAGTCAAACCGTCCAACCCATGCTAGCATGGAAAGCGGACGTTAAACAATGATGATGATGATGTGCTAACGATTCTGCCAACACACCACTTTCAATAATAGTAGTAGTAATAATAATAATAATAATGAAATTTTACTTACGTGCAAAGAATTTTATTAAAGTACAGACCATGTCCACAAGCTTTTAATTTTGGACATGTGCAGCGACAAGTCTTCTTGTTCCAGGTCTTAGGATGTGTACATCTGGTATTTAAAGACGGTTTGCAGCGACAGGAGCAATCTGCAGAACTGTAGATATGTATTTTGTCATCGCAATCATCTTCTGTCACTTTGCAAACTTGTTCACAATCTGTATGTGTTTCAAGATCGATACCAACTACTCTGTCCAAAGTCATGCTTGGAGCTCCGTAATAGTCATAATTTAACCGCACAACCTAAAGGATGGAGATTGAAGAAGTTTTAGGAAACATGAATGGAGACGGAAAAGCAAACAAAAACCGAAAATAGCTCAGTGACGATAAAACATTACTCTTTTACTCTCCTTTTTACTTGTTTCAGTCATTTGACCGCCCTTAGTTGAGCAAAGTGACCTAGTACTTTGCTCGATAGAATAAGTGACCTAGTACTAAGTAATTAGTGAAAGCATGGTGCACGTTACCAAGTCATGGAAGTGAGAGTTGCTTATTCTTTTAAGATTTAAGCTGGCTATATCTAGCCCTAATATTCTTCACAATACTCTACATCATTCTAAAAATGAAAGAAATAATCACATCAAAATTTTGAAGTTACAATATAAGGCATAATTGGTTCAAAACGATGTAAATAAATAAGCATTGCATGTGATATGTGAAGGCATATAGCTCTATAGTTGGAGCATCAGACTCACAATCATGAGGTTGTGAGTTCGATTCCCAGCCCAGACTGTGTGTTGTGTTCTTGAGCAAGACACTTTATTTCACATTGCTCTAATTCATTCGGCTGTAGAAATGAGTTATGACGTCACTGGTGCCAAGCTGAACCGGCCTTTGCCTTTCCCTTGGTTAACATCAGTGGAGTGGAGAAGCGAGGTGGTATGCATGGGCAATTACTGATCTTCCATAAACAACTCTTGCCAGGACTTGTGCCTCAGAGGGTAATTTTCTAAGTGCAATCCTCTGGTCATTAATACCACCCCCAACACTTTTTTTTTTTTACAAATGACAGAGTAATGTGAATGCTAAAGGATTAATATGGTATCTTCTAGGTGAATGAAATTACAACAGAAGAGAGAGAGAGAAGAGAACTTACTTGTACTTTTTTAAAAACTTTTCCTTTAGCAGTGGGAACACAGGCAAGTGACTCGTGTTCAGAACAACCTCCACATCTTTTTACTCGGGTACATTTTGGCCAATAATACTTGTTGTATTCTGTTGGTTGAGGAATCTCTATTGTAGTCAACCGGGGTGAGCAAAAATCAGCATTGACAATTTCATTTGCTACAAAAAAAAAAAAACAGAAAAAAATATGAATTTAGAAATAAGTTTACATTGTATTACTGTTATTGTTACTTCGTTGTTGTTCTCCCATCGCTATGCTGCCAGTAAAAATATTTATTTGTGCATGTATCTTCATAAATTATTCAAAGTGAAAGTATCTGAGCTGGCAGAAGCGTTAGCACGTCGGGCGAAATGCCGAGCGGTATTTTGTCTGTCGTTACGTTGTGAATTCAATTTCCGCCGAGGTCGACTTTGCCTTTCATCCTTTCGGGGTCGATAAATTAAGTACCAGTTACGCACTGGGGTCGATGTAATCGACTTAATCCCTTTGTCTGTCCTTGTTTGTCCCCTCTGTGTTTAGTCCCTTGTGGGTAGTAAAGAAATAAGTATCTTTTTGAAGTTTGTGTTGCATTGTCTATATGTTGATAGACACACAGTCACACAATAAATACTTGACAACCGATGCTGGTGTATTTATGTCCCCGTAACTTAGCGGTTCGGCAGGCAAAAGAGACCGATAGAAATAAGTACTAGGCTTACAAAGAATAAGTCCTGGGGTCGATTTGCTCGAGTAAAGGCAGTGCTCCAGCATGGCCATAGTCAAATGACTGAAACAAGTAAAAGAGTATCGCCATGACTTGGCAATTTATGCCTGTATCATTTCTGTTACTCTGCAGCGAAGCGCCCACGACCCAGGTACATACGGGTAGGTGTAGAGCTGCAAGGCACGCAAGAATCTGATATTGTTCTTGATTTTGCTGTCTCTACATAATCTCAGGTCTACTGAAGCAGGTGAAGAAAACTGGATTGGCGGAAACTGTTTGGAAGCCTGCTCGGTGGACTTTCTTTGACGTGAGAGGCAACTCTATCTTTCACTCACTTTAATTATTCAGCAGTCTAGGACTTTAGCAGAATTCACTCTGTGATAAGAATTGGGGCTACGCAACAAGAAATGACACATAACGATATCTAGTTATCCGCTATCCTTGAACCAGATCTATAATCCAAAGATTACGGATTATTAGATATTTTTGTAGCAGTAACACGTGCGTTTTGGTGACCACCTCCACCACCATCGTCATTATCATCAATCAAAGAAACATTGAAAACGTGACCAACAACTTTCCCTTCCGTGTATCTTCTCTGCAGATGTTTTATGATTCAGGCCTTTTAAAAAACTAAACTAAATAGTATTATAACTATTTCTTTACTACCCACAAGGGGCTAAACACAGAGAGGACAAACAAGGACAGACAAACGGATTAAGACGATTATATCGACCCCAGTACGTAACTGGTACTTAATTTATCGTCCCCGAAAGGATGAAAGGCAAAGTCGACCTCGGTGGAATTTGAACTCAGATCGTAACGGCGGACGAAATACCTATTTCTTTACTACCTACAAGGGGCTAAACACAGAGGGGACAAACAAAGACAGACAAACAGATTAAGTCGATTATATTGACCCCAATGCGTAACTGGTACTTATTTAATCGACCCCGAAAGGATGAGAGGCAAAGTCGACCTCGGCGGAATTTGAACTCACAACGTAGCGGCAGACGAAATACGGCTACGCATTTTGCCGGGCGTGCTAACGTTTCTACCAGCTCCCCTGCCTTATAAAATGAGGAACTAACCTCAGGCTGAATCGAACTCACAAATCGACGCTTGCAGGGCTCCTTGCGAATCAGATTGGCCAAACGCTCACCTCTAAACTAAATAGTATTATACCATTAATCTTTAGTTGTTTGGTTTTTTTAAGCTATCATGGTAGAAGTCATGAGGACACACCGCTTTCAATCAATCATTGCCAATTTGCTGACAACAGTAGAAAACTCAGCTTTGAAGATGCACCGACAATTTTTTTGGTCTGCGATGAAGGCAGCAGCTTTAGCAGTAAATTTATAAACTAAGTACATTCTTTCAGCCAATAACATTTTGTTTCCTACTTAAACCATTATGATTTACATCATTATGATCTTGGATCAAACTGAGACCACAAAAGTTTACTCAGAAACGTACAATAATTAATCTTAATCCTTTTAAATTTTTTTCCTTTTATAATAATTCTATTTATACCCAAAGTGGATTAAAAGGATATAAACTGATCCTTGTTCATAACTAATATACCTGTCCTCGTTAATTACCGATTCATTGATCTCTAATTCAGGGGAAAACAGCACGTTCAGTTGTGAATCCTGTTACACTTATCAAGGAATGATTTAGGATAACAAGGGTCAGATATCGTGCAAAAATTCTGCTTGTTGATATTTTTCAGTTGTTTGTCTTTTTTATTATGATGTGTTATAAAATATCTTCCCAAACACGAAAAAATATCATAAGGTGTGTTTAAAATATTTTTGAAAGTGTTATATAAGTTAGGAGGACAACTTTGGGGTCTCGGAGCGAAACCCTTTGTTTCCCCGGTTGTTCTAGTATTCATTTATCACTGATCCATGTGACACTTTCTCCTTTTTAGACTAAACACGCATGATAAACGAAGCCAGACGTACCGTAAAGCCTCGTGTATAATCCGTATTTTTTCCCCAAAATTTAAAGGTCAAAATCCCTAGTGCGTACTATATACGAGGTTAAAAATGAAAATTATTTTCTAAGTAATGTCCGAGTCTATTTGCTGTCCGGCAATGTTTATTCAGACGCATTTTGTGATGTCGGGCGCGAAAATACCTTAAGCTAAGCCTGAAAGCAATGAAGTCATAAAAGAATCATCTATAACTTGCAATAAGCAATATTTATTAAACGTTATTACTGTTATTTATTTTCTGCAAACAAAATGCACAAAAAAGTTACACGTTTGCATTATGTTATATATACAATAATAATAAAGGACATTACCGTATACAGTTTTACAAACCAAGGACGTTATATAGACCTCCTTGACTCAAGTTAGAGAAGGGGTGCGTATTATACACAAGGTTTAGGTTTTTCAGAAGTACAGCCCCCTAAAAATCCCCTGCGTATTATACTCAAGGGCGGACTATACTCGAGGATTTACGGTACTTCTATTTTATCGACCTTAGATGGGTCAATAGTAGGAATTGAACTCTGAATATTAAGGTGCGTAAACTAAATATCAATGCTCTAACGATTCTGAAAATTCACCATCGATGAAACGTTGGAACAATTTCAAGTCTTAATAGAAATTGTTCTCAAAAATTAAATAAGAATACTTACTACTGGCATATTGGAAATCGCCATCTGAAAAACAGGGAAAAAGAGAAAAGAAAAGCATGAATATTTAATCAAAATAATTGCACTTGTGAAATTAAAATCTAGTTTTGTAAAAATCTAAAATTGTTCATTAATCATTACTGTAATGTGAGAAATAATAATGTAGTGAACTTACTTTTCAAGCTAAACTGTCTGAACAGAGAGATAAATTGATAATGAAGTCTTGCCACAGTCAAGTGTAAGACAGAGGTTAAACAAATAAATATTTAAATATAGACATCAATACGAAGAAAGCGAAAAGGTTATATCGGATTAATAATAACGATCAAAAATACTCTCTCAAGTCTCGACTGTTAAGAAAAACAAACTAAGCAGATCGTCATCAGATTAAAAACATTTCGATCTTACTTTGATTGTTGATATGTTACAGAGCCCACTATGATACCCAGTAAGCTATCGTAGTGACATAAGGTAAACTCTCAAATACGAAAACAATACATTTATGTTTGCATTGCAAATGTGAAAGTTGTAAACATCACGACTTAAACTGTTATATTGGTAATACAAGTACTACCGATACAACACTCTCTCACTGGACCACGATGTGTTTGCAAGGCGTAACAGAAATATCCTCCACAACACAAAAACAAAAATTAATAAAAGGTTAGTTGAAAACCCATCTATGCTCTACAGAATAACTAAACAAAAGATTAAAGATCAAAGCAATATTCAGAACATATTTCTAATGAATAAACACATAACCAGGTAGCTTGCCCGTCCCACCGTCTTTAGCGTAGTTAACTATGTACCACAGCACGACCCCACCATAAACGAACATGATAAAATAAACACAGATTGGAGGTGGGCGGTATATTATTGATTTTGTTTGTTTATTTATTCACATTTCGAAGTCTGTTGTAATTATTGATATTGTTGATGTTGTTATTGTCACTGTGGCGGTTGTAGTGATTGTAGGAAACAAGTAGTTTATCATAATATTATGTTTAAATTTGTTTTGTTTTTTTGCTTTTTTTTTTAGCTTATATTTAAAAGTTTATATAGGCGCAGGCGTGGCTTTGTGGTAAGAATCTTGCTTCCCAACCACATGGTTCAGGGTTCAGTCCCATTGCGTGGCACTTTGAGCAAGTGTCTTCTACTGTAGCCTCGGACGATCAAAGCCTTGTGAGTCGATTAGTTAACCGGAAACTGAAAGAAGCCTGTCGTACATGTCTCTCCCACCACCACTGGTGATGTGTTTACGTTCTCGTAACTTAGCGGTTCGGCAAAAGAGACCGAGAGAATAAGGACTTGGTTTTAAAAAAAGTCCTCCTGGGGTCGATTTGTTCCACTAAAACTCTTCAAGGTGATGCTCCAGCATAGCCGCAGTCAAATGACTGAAGCAAGTAAAAGATAGAAAAAAAAAGATATTAATAGGTTAAAATAATTTCTAATACACAAATGCACTCACTCAAACACTACACATGCATACTTACGCATATATAAACATACGTATTTATATACACCCACATTTAAACATACGCATGCATACACACACATACAAGGACTCAAATATAAGCATACAGTTTCTGTTATAGAGAGAGAAGGAAATAAAACAGGCTGATTATTACAAATAACCTTACTGGGGACGTACTTACAACAAATTTAGAAAATACAAGTATTTCAGATTCTCAAATTGCAATTAAATACAAACTCCTGATTACTAAAAAAATCTCCTTTTAGTAATTACACATTCTTGTATAGTTTCTACTCTCAAGCACACTTTGGCATGGAGTTTCTTTATTGGCATCAGTTTCTTGGAATACTTCTCTTTATGGATTGTATCATGTCATCGACAGTGAGTGGTATTCTTGAAAATATATTATCTTATAGCGTCCAAAACGAAATCCATTAGGATATATCATATTGTGTAACAGAATTTTCATTTTAAAGAATTTTTGTATTTGTTGTTTAATAAATGCTGTTTCCTATTTGCTTCTGTTTAGAAACCAAATGAAATGACTACTATTTCCTTTAAATTTTGCTTTTGTGACCTGGTCATCAATCTTTTGAAACTGACCTATTTTCCACTACATTTCGGACAGATTCAGCGCTGAGTTGCTGAAACAGGAATATCGTTATAGCAAATATTCTGCTCAACAGCACAGATTTGCTTGTCAGTTACTTGGCCGTTACCACTTGAAGATGTCCTTTAGCGGCTGACGATATGTGCAACTCTCATCAATGGCAATGGGGTAGGGGAGCATCATAACCATGTGTTGAGAATGATTCTTTGGGGGTTTGAATAGATATAACAAGAGTAAAGTTTGAATGAAATATTTGCCATTTTTCATACTTTCTAGGAAAAAGCAAATAGAAAATAACAGTTGCTACTCAAGGACAAAAATCGAGCTACACAGTGAGTTTATAGTTCGGTTAAGGTGATAACTATTCAACTGGTCATTATACTTCCTCCACTATCCACCAATGGAACAATGTTTTTCTTTTTCTTTTTTGTCAAGAAACGTACGAGGCGTTATACATTATTAGCAGTATCGCCCGGCGTTGCTCGGGTTTGTAAGGGAAATAACTATAAAGCATTTTTAGAGAGTTATAGCCAAAAAACAGCAAAAAAAAATGGGGAAAAAATGATGGTAAATTTTTTTGAGAGTAAAAAAGGTCGAGTTGCGTCCCCTAGACAGTCTGTGGTTTGTGTTTCTGATTCTCGACCCCATGTCGAATTTATCGATTTTTTTCAGAACTGGGGGAACTTTTCAAAATTTTCGCTGCGTTAGTTTTGAATTATGACATTGGGCTATGTGTGTGTCAAGTTTCATCAGAATCGGTTGAAAGCCGTGGTCAGAGTGAGGGTACAACCTAACAGACACACAGACACGCAGACAGACAAACTGCCGTTTATATATAGAGAGATAATGGGGGAAGAAGTCCCGTGTTGCTGAAAAAATTATTTGTATTATACATGGTTAGGCTCGAAAATGCATGGTACTAAACAAAAATGCTACTTCACAGCATTTTGGGCAAGTATCTTCTATTTTAGCGTCGTTGTTGACCAATTCTTTCTAAGTGGAACTTGAGAGGCGATATATGTGCAGAGAGAAGCCCATCGCGCGAGCGTATATGATCCAATATGTTTATAAAATGAATAAACGAATGAAGAGATTGCTATCTCATTTATTATCCGGTTGCGGTCGTTTCAATAACAGATGGGTTAGATAAATCCTTTAACATACTGGAATAAAATATAAACAATGATTACGCAATTTCATAAAAGAAGCCTCTTTTCCAAGGCCATGGTGAGATGACAGAATCGGGATCCATTTAATAACGCATGAAATTACATAATCATTGTTTATATTGGTTCTAGCATGTTAAATGATTTATCTCTCCCATCTGTTATTGAAACGATAGTTGGGTTATAAATGCGATACCAATATCTTAATTCTTTCTTTCATTTTATTTTATACTCCTGCCGTTGATATAAATTTCCTATATTTTCAGTTAGTATGGAATACTTTGTTTTACTGGATTGTTTGCTAGGATTTGCATGATTGCTGACTGAGACAATAACCTGATTTTCATCCTGCTCCTTTATTTACTGACTCTGTGTGTGTGTGTGTGTGTGTGTGTGTGTGTGTGTGTGTGTGTGTGTATTGGGTTGGTCAAAAAGATCGTTCTCTCTTTTTTTACAGGAACATAATACAAGATTTAAACATAAAGCGATTTATTCAATCAATGATATAAATAAAATATAAACGCGCCCTTTTTAAAGCCTAGCCAGGCTCATGGGCCCGATTTCCCGGTTTCTATGGCGTATGTGTTCCCCAGCTGGACGGGACGCCAGTCCATCGCAGCGTTACTCATTTTTGCCAGCTGAGTGGACTGGAGCAACGTGAAATGAAGTGTTTTGCTCAAGAACACAACGCGTCGCCCGGTCCAGGAATCGAAACCACAATCTTACGATCATAATGCTGACACCCTAACCACTAAGCCATGCGCCCCCACCAATCAATGATATAATTACCATTTAATTTCGGTGTCTTCTGCATTCATGTGGGCAGACCCATTATTCTCTGATAAAAGAATTTCCTGTCTTTACTGATGAAGAACTCTTCCAGTGAATTTATACATCCTCTTCAGAGTTGAAGGTCTGCCTATTCAATGAATTTTGAAGAGACCAAAACTGGTGGAAATCTGAAGGAACAAGGTCGGGCAAATATGGAAGGTGAAGCAAAACACCCCAGCTAATCTGCAGTAACGTCTGCCGCTTATGCAAAAAAGTGTGTATTGTCGTGCCGAAAGACAATACCCATGCCAAGTTCTGGAGGCATCTGGTGAATCGCTGCATTTAATTGGTCCAGCTGCTCAAAGTAAGCATTCGAACTGATGGTCCTGTTTGCGGGAAGAAGCTCGTAAAACGATAAAAGGAAAGCATAGTCTTCTTTGGGCGACGTCCTGCTTTGGAGGTTGTTTGTGGTAGGTTGCCACATTTCACCCCATCATCATTTGCGCTTAACATCGTTATGTCTCCTCGTCTGCTACCTTTCTCTTCAATAACAGATCGTTTTCTTCACGCATCTTCAACGAATTGCAGATGGACATTCGTTGGGCCATGCCCCGCTCATTCAATTGATGCGGGAACCAAACATTGAGCTTGCTAATGTAACCAAGCTGATGCAGACGTTTCCAACATTCGATTTGAATATTATGGGAAACCATACGACCATCCTGGTCGTTTAACGGGGGTTGGTGTCGACTAATTCCTTCACTTTGTCGCTATTAATCTCATATGACCAGGCGGAGCGTGGTGCTTCTCGAATAGAAGAATTTCCCAACTGAAATCTTAGAAATCTTTTCTGGTATGTTCATGCTCTAACCCCGACACAGCATTTGTCTTCTTGCAGGTTTCCGTTTCTTTCTGTTTTTAAAATATGAAAATGGCATGTCGTGTCGATAATATTTGTTTTGGTTCTCCATTTTCAAAGTGAAAGCAAGCATACAAAATATAACCTGTCAAGTCGCAAGTTCGCGTCGAGCTACGTTAATGTATCTAACGAATACGCATGAGCAAAGATAAAAAGCGAACGAACTTGTTGACCAACCATATCTATCTACACACACACACACGCGACAAGCTTCTTTCACTTTCCGTTTAGCAAATTCACTCATACATTTTGATCGGCCCGAGGCTATAGTATAAAATACTTGCCCAAGGTGTTACGCAATGGTACTGAACCTGGAACCATGTGGTTGGGAACCAAACTTTTACCATACGACCTATCCTTTTTTATTATAGGCACAACAAGGCCTGAAGTTTCGGGGGAAGAGGACTTGTTGATTACATCGACACCAATGCGGAACTGGAACTTATTTCATCGAGTCCCAAAAGGATGAAAAGGGAAGTTGATCTCGGTGGAATTTGAACTCGAAACGTTAAGACGAACGAAATGCCCAATGTATTTTGGCTGGTGTGGTGACAATCCTGGCAGCTCGCTGCTTTAATAATTAAAATAATAATCTATATGAGAAAATATTTATTTAGTAGACACAATATTCTAATTTAACGAAATAATTGCACAGAATTTCGCTATATAAAAATTCTCTGCTTGTAGCCACTGGTGTGACTGTGGTAAGAAATTTCTTCCTACGCACATGGTTCGGGTTCAGTCCCTCTACGTGGCATCTTGGCAAATGTCTTCTAATATAGCCTCGGGCCGAACAAAGCCTTGTGAGAAGTAGATGGAAACTGAAAGAAGCTAATCGTGTATATATATATATATGTGCGATTGTGTGTGTATGATGTGTATGTGTATGATGTGTGTGTATGATGGGTGTGTATATTTGCTATGCCTTCCCCACCGCTTGTCAGCCTTCGTTGGCGTGTTTACGTTTCCATAACTTAACGGGTTGGCAAAAGATTACGATAGAATAAGTACCTGGCTGTAAAAAAAATAATGAAATAAAAAATAAGTACTGAGGTCGATTCGTTCGACAAAAATTCAAGGCAGTGCCCCAGCATGGCCGCAGTCAACAGACTTAAGTAAAAGATTATAAATAAATAAATTAATAAAAATAGTTTATAATCTTCGTTTTACCAAAATGTACAGGAATATTCCATTGTGGGTGGATGGCGCTTCAAATCAGAGCTTAGTGATAGAGATGGCAATGCAGAATATTAATTGCTTGCCGTATTTGTTAGAGTTTATTTTGTTTTATATCTACAATGTCGCAGGAGTGGCTGTGTGGTAAGTAGCTTGCTTACCAACCACATGGTTCCGGGTTCAGACCCACTGCGTGGCACCTTGGGCAAGTGTCTTCTACTATAGCCTCGGGCCGACCAAAGCCTTGTGAGTGGATTTGGTAGACGGAAACTGAAAGAAACCCGTCGTATATATGTTTATATATATGTGCTTGTGTGTCTCTGTGTCCCCCTAGCATTGCTTGACAACCGATGCTGGTGTGTTTATGCCCCTGTCACTTAGCGGTTCGGCAAAAGAGACCGATAGAATAAGTACTGGGCTTACAAAAGAATAAGTCCCGGGGTCGAGTTGCTCGATTAAAGGTGGTGCTCCAGCATGGCCGCAGTCAAATGACTGAAACAGGTAAAAGAGTAAAAGAGTAATGAAAAATACGATAAAGTTACGATTGGTATGTATGTCGACACTTTTTAGTCTCCGTACAAATAAAGTAGAGCAACCTTTTGTACTGAGTTATTTAAGTAATTTTGTTTTGTTTACGTACGTATATTTGCATATACACGCAGATATATACAGTTATATATATATAAATATTTATAAATATAATATGTGACAATTAGTTGGTTGTCATAATAAAACTCAGAGTTTCGGATGCCGGGGCTGAAGTCTGCGCCGGCATCTCATCAGAAACACTGTGAAAAAATTAAACGTTGAATAAAGGGAAATTAGTCCAATAGGCATGGGGAAAGTAAAACATCGTTCATAGAATCCGCATATGCACACATATACACACACAAATACACACGTATGTGTATATATCTATATACATACTCACACACGCGTGTACATATACATACAAACACACATATACATATATATGTCTGCGGATACACGCACATACACATGCATATATACCCATGCACGCATCACTATGCTCATATACACATCTCTACGTGCACACACACATACATACGTGGATATACAAAATGTAGATTATGCGCCCATGCACATGCGGATAGAAATCGGTTGTCAATCAGTATTGTTTCTGCAGAATTTCTGCCATTTCCTTAGCATCGTGTTGAGGAATGCCGTTATCATCAATCAATGGCCCAATGGGTGAGACTGCGATTCTATACTTATTTGCATAAGCGTAGAACACTTTTGGGTTCTGTTTGATGTTTTTGATTACCCATTGTTCCTCCGCATCTCTTAATTTTCAATGGAGGTTTTCATGTCGGTCTGCAGATGAAGTTTTTCCAACTCTAGCCTTTTCATTGTTGTTGAATGTGGTTGTTGTATGTAGGAGTATTTTAATTGATTGTTTTGTTTTTTTTTTACTCTTTTGATGCGCCTGATGAGTGTTTTTTTTTCTTTTTGGGTAGCCGGTTTCTGTTTGTGTTAGTGGATTTCGTAGGAGCGTGTTTTGAGCATGTACAGGTAACAATGTTCTCAAAGTGTTGCCATGCGGTCTTAATATGAGTGGAACTGAGAGTGAAAGACCAGTCGATGAAGGACAGATTCTTTCTAATTCCCTCCCCAGTCCGCTTTGTGGGAATTTATGTTGTCAAATGAGTGCCGTGGAGTAGGACTGGCTGGTTTGGTTTTGATATACCGGGAATTAAAATTGCTGAGTATCATGTTGTGGTCTGAGAGGAGAGTTTTTTTTCAACTGAAATACTGTGAACGGAACTAGAGTGGGTTGTTAATATTAGATCCAAGATAATTTTATTCTGTCTTGTTAGTTCAAGCACTAGCTGAGTCAGGAAGAATTTATCCATTAGATTAAAGAGTAATTAGCTGGCAGTATGTTAATGGTACTTTTATTCTCGAGCCCTTTGGGATGGAATATTATTGTCTGCTACGTTTAAATCAAAGCCAAACTTTGCGAGAGGAATTTGGTAAAAATACTGAGCAGATTCTTTCTTTCTTTCTTTCTCTCTTTCTTTGTTTCTCTCTCTCTCTTTCTTTCTTTCCCTCTTTCTTTCTTTTTTCTTTCCTTCTTTCTCTCTCTCTCTCTCTCTCTCTCTCTCTCTCTCTCTCTCTCTCTTTCCCTCTCACTTAAGTATCAAGGGATTAATAATCATTATTATGTTAACTTCTTGAGCACGATTTCTAGTCTTGCAATTTTATCACCGGCAACTATTGGAACTTTATATTCGCTTGTTCGCTGCATCTTTCAGCAAAAATATATAATGTTCCCATTTTTATCATTACGGATTCGCACGCAAACAAACAACGACATACAAGCATCGCGACAAATATACTCTTCAGGTTGAACAATACTTTGTGAAAGGGACTTGGTAAACATACTGAACAGATGCTATGTCTCGTGTGTACACACACACATATATCACACGTAGATACACTTCTATTTGCACATATTCACAAACACATGTATACATATACGCATTCACTGATAAATGCTCACACGCACACATTTATACACACATACAAAAATATATAGAGATATAGCTGGGATGTTTTCGGTTTGAACGGCAGTTTTTCTAGCGGTGTCATATGAAATTGTCACCTATAATTATGACCCTAGTATCGATCTATTGCATTTCAATCTGTTTTAGGGTTAGGATTAGAGTTAGGGTTGGTTAGGGTTAGGGGTGGGGGGAAGGGTATATTTTTTTCTTCCCAAATGTAAATAAACCCAATCTGTTTCTTAAACGAGGGAATATTCATACGGCACAGAATGTTTTCACATCAATAGACGTCATTAATTGGTTGAAATTGCAGAAATTGAAGAAAAAAAACAACAAATATCTTACAAACTATAGAATTTTCTCAATAAAGCCAAGAGAAAAAGATGTTTCATAAACACATTCTTCCAGTATATGAAGTTTAAAAGTGTTTAGTTACGTGGAAATTATTTTAAAAAACTGCCGTTCAAACCGAAAAGATCCTATAGCTGAATACACATACACGCAATACTACTATATATACACAGATGCATACAGACGTGTGTGCGCGTTCAGTTCCATGTCTGTGCTTTTGTCAGTCAAGAAACCATTGTTAATAGTGCCCCATTATTTTCCGTAACATAAGCAGTTCCACACATGAATCAATAAAATAAGTTTCACACTAAAATAAATAAAAAGATCGATACGATTAATTAAAATCCCATCCAAGTTCAGTCCGGTGTCTCAACATGGTGATAACCCTAAGACTGAAACTAGCCTAAGAATCAACGAATATACGTATATACAAGCATATTACAGAGAGGTGGTTGACTTTAGTTGTCCGTTGACGTAAACATGAGGAACATAAAGAGTCGAACTTACCGTTTACATGTAAAAACTCCTGCAAGTCTTTCAGTGATGTCAATTTGTTTACTTTTTGTCGTTCCCTTTCTGGAACCTGCAATAGAATACAGATAAAATAAAATAGTAACGCCACAAAATACGAATATTCTTGCATGTTTATACGAAAATTCGTTGTCTCTGCTATAGGGGAAAAAAATTCACTGATGTTGCGAATAGCCGCCTGTCTGAATAAAATCCGGTATATGCAAATGAAGCAGTAGCCTTTTGACTGTGAGGAAATATGCGTGGCTCAATGGTTAAAGCGCCGGGCTCACAATCATGATGTAGTGAGTTCGATTCTCGGACCGGGCTCTGCTTTGTGTTCTTGAGCAAGACACTTTATTTCACATCGCTCCAGTTCACTCAGCTGTAGAAATGAGCTGTGACATCATTGGTGCCAAGCTGTATCGGCCTTTGGCTTTCTCTTGGACACCATGACTACTAAAGAAAGAAAACTACAAAAGAAATAGGCGCAGGCATAACTGTGTGATACTACAGCATGACTTGCTTCTCAACCACATGGTTCTGGGTTCAGTCCCACTGTGTGGCACCTTGGGCAAGTGTCTTCTACTATAGCCTCGAGCCGACCAAAGCCTTGTGAGTGGATTTGGTAGACGGAATCTAAAAGAAGTCCGTCTTATATGTGTGTGTGTGTGGGGGGGGGGGTATTTTTGTGTCTGGGTTTTCCCTCCCCCACCACCTCTATCGCTTGACAACCGATGTTGGTGTGTTTACGTCCCCATAACTTAACGGTTCGGCAAAAGACACCGATAGAATAAGTACTATGCTTACGGAAAATAAGTCCTGGGGTAGAATTTTCGACTAAAGGCTGTGCTCCAGCATGGTCACAGTCAAATGACTGAAACAAGTAAAAGAGTATATATATATATATATATATATTATATATATATATATATATATATGTGTGTGTGTGTGTGTGTGTTGAAAGATTGACCAACATTTTTCGTACAATAAGTGTACATTTTCCAGCTTATGCAGTAAAATTTTCTTAAATACCGTTTTAAAGAATTCCTCTTAATTCCACATGACCCTCCAGTATAAAATTTCTCTCCAACCCTATGGTTTGTGTGTTTTTACTGATGCAAAGGAGGAGCTAATTTGTCAGGTTTCCACAGAATGTGCAGGCCTACTGGAATGTGTTTATATTGTGTTTCACAAAAGATGTCAGCTGTAAATGGAGGTGCAGAATTGTAATACCAGTCAAAGAGTTTAACGGTTTAGAATTCACAATTGCATTGCTTGGGTTGAAAATCTCATTTACGTTTGTCTCAACCAATTAAAGATGACGTGTGCGAAGCAGAGAGAAGATAGAACAGCAGTTCTTGCAGTCGCATATCTGCTTATTGTTTGTTATTATGTTTTTGCTACAACTCCAGACTGTTGATTGGAGCAAGGCCGATCGATTTCCTATTTTCGTGTTCACAATGATATACCATGTGAAGAAAAAGATGTTTGCATCTGTCAGTGCTAACTGTGGACCAAAATTTATAGACAGGTGTAGGCAGGGTTATTTGGTTAAGAAGTTCTCTTGGCCACAACGTGGTTTGGGGTTTAGCTTCCTTGTGCCGTATCATGGGGAAGTATCTACAACTATAGCCCCAGACCGACTAATGCTTAGTGGATGAATTTGATGGACAGGAAACTATGTGGAAGCCCGCCGTATATATATATATATATATATAATATATATATATATATAATATTAATCAAAAGACATAGTAAGTATGTCTACCTGCTTGAAATAACAGTCAAAACTCTTATTAAATCGCCAAAAATACACTGATGATAACTACAGAAATCAAATGAAGGCAAAATCAGGTTAAGGCAATCTACTAACATACATTTAAGTATCTGAACCCACGTGGACCGGTTTCTGCACTGGCAAAATAAGCCTTAGCTTCTTCAGCACGCGTTACAATGATTAGAGATTCCCAACCCATCGTTTTGAAGTCTGTGCTGCAACTGATTCGTTTTGCGCCGAAATCACAGCAGCCACCAGTGTAAAATAATCTCGATACAATTTACGAGAAAAATAATTCAGGAAAAATTAGTTTGCGAAGGTGTCATTAATTCTATTAATTCTATTATACATTGGATAATAATAGAATTAATGACACCTTCACAAATTAATTTTTCGTATATATATATATGTGTGTGTGTGTGTGTGTTCCCGCGACTACTTGACAACCGATGTTTTTGTTTTCTTTTTTTACGTCCCTATAATTTAGCAGTTTGGCAAGAGAAAGCAATAGAATATGTACCAGACTTAAGTATTGGGGTCGATTTGTTCGACTAAACCCTTCAAAGCAGCGCTCCAGCATGGCCGGATTTCAGTATCAGAAACAAGTAGAAGATGATAGAAAAAAAAACGAATGTTCTTCTTTGTTCTTTTTTTAAAATTCTTTTATTTGTTTCAGTCATTTAACTGCGGTCATGCTGGAGCACCGCCTTTAGTCGAACAGATCGACCCCAGGACTTATTCCTTGTAAGCCTAGTACTTATTCTATCGGTCTCTTTTGCCGAACCGCTAAGTTACGGGGACATAAACACACCAGCATCGGTTGTGAAGCGATGTTGGGGGGGGGGACAAACACATATACGACAAGCTTCTTTCTGTTTCCGTCTATTAAACCCACTCACAAAGCTTTGGTCGGCCCGAAGCTATAGTAGAAGACACTTGCCCAAGGTGCCACGCAGTCGGACTGAACTCGGAACCAAGCTACTTATCATACAGTCACTCCTGTGCCTATACACAGAATAGCAAAGACAAATGACAGTGCGTAAGAGTATCATTCTACAAAGAGACAGACAGAGCGACAGACAGACAGACAGACAAGCCTCCCTGTAGAGATGTTGTGTCTTGTTGGTCACGGTTTTCCTAAACCATTTAAATTAGCAACTGATATTAAGAGTCACCACAGAACACGTGGTCGTGTGACAGTAGACAGAAACTGATCAGAACATAATCCTTTCTACTATAGGCTCAAAACTGGCGTTTATGGGGAGGGGGATAGTCGATTACATCGTCCCCCGAAAGGGTGAAAAGGCAAAGTCGACCTGATCAGAATTTGAACTTAGAACGTAAAGACGGACGAAATGCCGGTAAGTATTTGGCGCTCGGTGTGATACCGATTCTTATTTCTTTACTGCACGCAAGGAGCTACACAGAGAGGGGACAAACAAGGACAAACAAACGGATTAATTCGATTATGTCGACCCTAGTGCGTAACTGGTACTTATTTAATCGACCCCGAAAGGATGAAAGGCAAAGTTGACCTCGGCGTAATTTGAACTCAGAACGTAGCGGCAGACGAAATACCTATTTCTTTACTACCCACAAGGGGCTAAACACAGAGAGGACAAGTAAGGACAGACAAACGGATTAAGTCGATTATATCGAGTCCAGTGTGTAACTGGTACTTATTTAATCGTCCCCGAAAGGATGAAAGGCAAAGTCGACCTCGGCGGAATTTGAACTCAGAACGTAGCGGTAGACGAAGTACAGCTACGAATTTTGCCCGGCGCGCTAACGTTTCTGCCAGCTCATCACCTGAACCGGAACATAGATAATGGATGGCTATCAAATGATAAGATGCATCACGTACGAATATGTGGCGGGGATAAAATCACGCACACACACACACACACACACACATGCTTAGCCATCGCTCAAAACTGAATAATTTCGGTGGTATGTACGACGATTTCGCTAATTGTTTTCAGTGTCAGTAAAGTTACGGGCAAATAAAGACACTCTTGAAGCCCTCCCTTGATCACGCAGAACATTGTAGAAGGTAAGAGGGCTGCACTAGCAGTCAGTTGTTATTTATTTTCAACAAAGGAAAGAAGAGTTGCTTTTCGTAGTGTCTTGTTATATTTGTTTTATTGTGAGAAACAACCACATTGAAAACACGTGACCAGCAACGCTATTGTTCTCAAATTGTTATTATAAAAGATATATTATTTTATTTGTCTCAGTCATTTTGACTGCGGCCATCGAGCAAATCGACCTCAGGACTTATTCTTTACAAGCCTAGTACTTATTCTATCGGTCACTCTTGCTGAACCGCTAAGTGACGGGGACGTAAACAAACCACCATCGGTCGTCAAGCGATGTTGGGGGGACAAACACAGACGCACAAACAAACACACACACACATAAATATATATATATATATATATATATATATATATACGACGAGCTTCTTTCAGTTTCCATCTACCAAATCCACTAACAAGGCTTTGGTCGGCCCGAGGGTACAGTAGAAGACACTTGTCTAAGGTGCCACGCAGTGGGACTGAACCCAGAACCATGTGGTTGGTAAGCAAGCTACTTACCACACAGCCACTCCTGCGCCTATATAGGTAAAAAAAAATTGGAGAAGCTTCTTCGTGCTAAACACTTGTGTCTAAGATACCAGAACTGCCTTCTTTTCATGACATACGAACTTATTTTACGAATCTTTTATGTTGCCAAGGCAGACCACGGCCAATTGCCACGGGCTTATCATTCTTCTCATTACCCAATAAAACTTTCTCAGTACATGTTGTTTTACTAGAAAATGCAATGAAGTAAATACAAGCATCAAATGAAACGATGTTCAGTTGAGTGTTTTTTAATTAAATAATCTGTTTCGTCAGAATTTTGTCTGTGTTTATAGTGCTTGTACATGCCCTGCAAAAAGGGGCCATGACGTGAAAGGAACGGAATGAGATAGAGAGCTGGTGAAAAAAAAAAGGGTATGTGGGATATAACAATGGCGTCGAGAGCGATTAGGAGGAAGAACAGAAAGGGATCAATAGAGAGGAACAGAGAGAAAGTGTGTGTATGTGTGTGAGCATGTGTGTGTATGTATGTGAGCGTGTGTGTGTGTATGTATGTGTGTGTGTGTGTATGTGAGCGTGTGAGTGTATGTATGTGAGCGTGTGAGTGTGTGTGTATGTGGATGCGCGTGTATGTGAGCGTATGTGTGTGTGAACGTGTGTGTGTGAGCGTGTGTGTATGTATGTGAGCATGTTTGTGTATGTATGTGAGCATGTGTGTGTATGTATGTGACCATGTGTGTGTATGTATGTGACCATGTGTGTGTATTATGTGAGCGTGTGTGTATATGTGTGTGTGTGAGAGAGAGCGTGTGAACATGTATGTGAGCGTGTGAGTGTGTGTGTGTATGTGAGCGCATGTGTGTGTGTGTACGTGTTAGAGTGAGTACGTCTGAGAGCGTGTACATGTTAGAGCGTCTATGTGTGAGTGTGTGTGTGTCTGTATATGTGTGAATATGGGTGTGTATGCATGTACGTGTGAGTGTATGTGTGTATGAGTGTGGGTAGGTGTGAGTGTGGGTAGGTGTGAGTGTGGGAGTGTGTCTATGTATGGGGAGGGGGGTAAATGGGTGTGAGTGTGCGAAAGAGAAGTTGAAGAATTGGGGTGGAGGTGATGGGGTTTTTAAAACTAAAGCAAAATTGTTATTGATTGGTTATTTTAGAATAAATTAATTTGAAAACTAAAGACTGGCGGCAAAAACAAAAACGATAAGTAATGAAATTAGTAAGGTCATTATTATCTTAAAATTGTATCGTGTGTATATATGTGTGATACAAAGTAATGTGCACGTAATTGAGAAATCAAGAAGTAGAGAACCTATACATGAAGTATATAAGGCGCGGTTGTGTGGAGCTGGCCGAGACGTTAGCGCGCCGGGAGAAATGCTTAACAGTATTTCATCTGCCACTGCGTTCTGAGTTCAAATTCCGTCGAGGTCGACTTTGCCTTTCATCCTTTCGGGGTCGATAAATTAAGTACCAGTTACGCACTGGGGGGGGGTCGATCTAATCGACTTAATCCCTTTGTCTGTCCTTGTTTGTCCCCTCTATGTTTAGCTCCTTGTGGGCAATAAAGAAATAAGAAGCTTGCTTCCCAAACACAGGTTTCTAGGTTCAGTCCCACTGCAGTGGCACCTTGGGCAAATGTCTTCTACTATAGCCTCGGACCGACCAAACCTTGTGAGTGGATTTGGTAGAAGAAAACTGAAAAGAAAACCGTTGTGTGTGCATGTGTGTGTATATATATATATATGTGTGTGTGTGTGTGTGTATATATATATATGTGTGTGTGTGTGTGTGTGTGTGTTGTGTGTGTGTGTGTGTGTGTGCGCATTTGTTATTGTGCTCACGAGCGTAAGGTCGTGAGGTCAATTCCCGGTGACACGTCACGTTGTGTCCTTAAGCAAGTTACTTTATTTCACGTTGCTCCAGTCCACTCAGCTGGCAAAAAATGAGTAGTACCTATATTTCGAAGGACCAGCCTTGTCACGCTGAATCTCCCTGAGAACTACGTTAAGGGTACACGTGTCTGTGGAGTGGTCAGCCATTTGCACTTTAATTTCACGTGCAAGCTCATCGTAAGGTAAATACCATGTGTGATATCCAGACTATAGTGGAAAACGTGAGCCACTGGATTTGGTTAGTAATAGCTAGAAGAATATTGAGCGAAACCTGATAACTAGTTGATCTAGCAAGCGGAACCTCATTTCTGTGAGTAGGGTTGGTGCGCAATGATGCCATCGAGAGGTGGGCCCCGAAACGGCGCGCATTCTCTTCTGATGACCCCATAAACTTATTAGCATCCGGTATGCAGAATTTTCAACTGGTAACATTTGCATCTGCAAGTTGTTTGCAAAAGAAAATCTACGTGATCTTAATAACTCTCCACAAATTGCGACAAATGTAAACAAACTATTGTTTGTTTTAGAAGCGCTGAAATGTATTGTGAGATACAAATATGATAATTTATTTTCAAACGCATAAACGCCGATAGAACAGCAGAGACAGGATAAAATATCCACACAAAGCGGGAAAATTTGTAAAACTGGTAAAGCACTTGACCGGTAATCAAAGGGATGTGAGTTCGAATCTCGTGGCTGGTTGCTTGCAATTTTTTTTTTTTTTTTCGCTTTGTATGGATATTTAACCCAGTCTCTGCTGTTCTCTCAGCGTTTATGCGTTTGAAAATAAATCTTATTTATATCTCACAACTCACCACCTATTTAATTAGGCCAATGTATGCAGCGATTACAATAAACAAAAATGTCTACGTGACAGGTCATTTATAATAGGTGTTATCGATATGATAAGATAACAAATTCTTTGTCTGATCAGGTTAAATGAATGTTCATACTATGTACATGAGTTATACATGTCGACCCGTGAAAAATTTCTTTAAACGTGTGACTTATAAATAATGTTATAAGAGTTCCTTTATATGTAATAACTGAGTTTCGTTGAATTACATCAAATTCAATTTGTGATGACCTCAGTGTAGGAGGTTTCTCGATGTTTCTCTCTGTTCGAGGAAATGCATGTTTAGTGTGAACTACATACGTTATCTTTGGACGGCATACATCAAATGTCTGTGTTTGTGCATCTCCTCAGAAGATATTTATTCAGCCTTCTGTGGGAAATGCAACCGAGGTTAAGTAAGTACTAAAATTACTTTTTGACCATAGATCGAAGGCGCTCAAATACAACCAACCCGTCGTCTCTGAAACTTTGCAGCTTGGGTCATGTTACTCAACTAGTCTTTTCTAAGATGCTAGAACATTATTTTATTATTATTTTTTTCTTTTTTAGCAGTGGATTTGTTAATTTAGCTACCACTTCTACCATGTTGAAAGACAACATAAAGGTTGTTTTGTATTATTGTAAGGCTGGCGAATGGAAATAAAATATTTACTGCATGTATCTGCGCGTGATATCAGTTAACATAGGTTTTGCTTTCTAGACAATCTTGATAAAGAAAATAAACAAGTGTATAATGACTCACCAGATTAAAAGTTTGTTTAGAGCAGGTTTTCTATTTTACATGTTTTCCAAATAAGTTTAAGGACTATGTTGGCTCCAGTGGGTTATATTTAATACATTATTATTTAGAAAAGTAAGTTACAGCTCCCATAACGTTTTCAATACCCCCACTGCTGATAGTAAGAAAGGATGAATATATCATGAAGCGGGAAACCTGGCCCGAAATCTTGCAATACAATAGATTGTTTTAAGGATAGCCATGAGTCGAGTGTTAGTGCTAAACCGATTAACGGATTAAGTCCTGTGTCCAAGAATAAATATAGGATTCTTCAAGAGGTGTAGGTTGTCTTTTGGACAGCTGTAATGGCATAGATTGTGATGTGAAGGAATGTAGCATAGTTTAATTTCTTAGTTCATTTCTTATCAGGAGTCAACTTAACCCTGCCTTACTGATAAGCTAGATGAAAGAATATATATGACGCACATGTGCCAAAAATACTATTTTTCTTTTGCGTAAATCTGCGTAAAGAGTTCGATAAGCTTGAAATGAATTCATGATTGAACAATAATATAATGACATATAATGATAGCTAAAACGAAGCGACACAAGGAAATAACGTCCTATTAAGTTTACTATTGATACATGCTAAATATATATATATTTTTCTCTAGATGCATGTTCGTGTTTCTGGAACGAGAGGCAATATAATAAATTTGTGGTGAGCCACCACCAGTAGAAAGTAAAGAAGAAGCTTAATCGGAAAATTACTGCTTATCTACAAAGCCAGTACCGTACAGAAATCGATTCTGGAAAGTAACAGAAGGCGCCGAAAATATCGTGAGTTTGCTTGTAAAAAAAAAAAAGTAATAAGGCGCAAAAAAAAAGTAATAAGGCTGTGTGGTAAGTAGCTTGCTAACCAACCACATGATTCCGGGTTCAGTCCCACTGCGTGGCATCTTGGGCAAGTGTCTTCTGCTATAGCCCTGGGCCGACCAATGCCTTGTGAGTGGATTTGGTAGACGGAAACTGAAAGAAGCCTGTCGTATATATGTGTATATATATATATATATATATATATATATATATATATATATATGTTTGTGTTTGTCCCCCTAGCATGGCTTGACAACCGATGCTGGTGTGTTTACGTCCCCGTCACTTAGCGGTTCGGCAAAAGACACCGATAAAATAAGTACTGGGCTTACAAAGAATAAGTCCCGGGGTCGATTTGCTCGACTAAAGGCGGTGCTCCAGCATGGCCGCAGTCAAAATGACTGAAACAAGTAAAAGAGTAATATGAAAGTAACTTATAGAAAAGAGCATTATAGTAATTTTCGTGAAGGCGCAATAGCCTAGTGGTTAAGGGCAGTGCACTCGCGGTCATAGGATGGCGGTTTCGATTCCCAGACCGGGTGTTGTGAGTGTTTATTGAGCGAAAACACCTAAAGCTCCACGTGGCTCCGGCAGGGTGTGGTGGCGAACCCTTCAGAATTCTTCCACCACAACTTTCTCTCACTCTTTCTTCCTGTTTCTGTTGTACCTGTATTTCAAAGGGCCAAACTTGTCGCACTCTGTGTCACACTGAATCTTCTCAAGAACTACATTAAGGGCACACATGTCTGTGAAGTGCTCAGTCACTTGCACGTTAATTTCACGAGCAACCTGTTCCGTTGATCGGATCAACTGGAACCCTCGTCGTCGTAACCGACGGAGTACCACATACAGTAATTTCCACAGTTGCAGTAAAATTTTTTTCGCTTACACGATATTTGCTCGCAGCAGAGCAGTGGAGTAATAAAAGAAATAAATATCTCACAAATTTAACGAACAAAGATTTTTCGTGAAAAGTAATTAAGCAAATTGCTCGATAAATATAAAATGAAACCATATCAGAAAGGATAATAGCTGAGCCGTGTTTATTTTTCTTCAATCAATTTTGAACAAGCAAAGATCGTAATAGACTTCTCGATATGATAGGATCATTCCGTTACTGTTCGGTGTTAATGTATATACTTAAACTTTGTTTGCAAGTAGTAATTTTCTGTTAAGGTTTCCTCTTTCGCTAGTTGCAAATGATAGCCTTACACAAGTCATGTGACTAAAAAGAGTGTTAGAAAGACGATTTGTGCTCGGGGAAGATATATTTAATATATGTGCTATGGTAATAATACTTATTCATTACAAAGCCACATTTTTAGAGGAAGTGTGTAATACACGAGGATCAAAAACTTCTACTTAAAGAATATAAATAATTAAGTCTATCCTAACGTATACTCTTTTACTTGTTTCAGTCATTTGACTGTGGCCATGCTGGAGCACCGCCTTTGGTCGTCGAGCAAATCGACCCCGGGACTTATTCTTTGTAAGCCTAGTACTTATTCTATCGGTCTTTTTTGCCGAACCGCTAAGTTACGGTGACGTAAACACACCAGCATCGGTTGTCAAGTGATGTTGGGGGACAAACACAGACACACAAACACACACACACATATATATATACGACGGGCTTCTTTCAGTTTCCGTCTACCAAATCCACTCACAAGGCTTTGGTCGGCCCGAGGCTATAGTAGAAGACACTTGCCCAAGGTGCCACGCAGTGGGACTGAACCCGGAACCATGTGGTCGGTAAACAAGCTACTTACCACACAGCCACTCCTATGGTTAAAAAAAAAATATATAATAATGGTTTCATAATAATAATAATAATGGTTTCAAATTTTGGCACAAGGCCAGCAATCTCGGGGGAAGAGATAAGTCAATTACATCGATCCGCGTACTCAACTGGTACATATTTTGCCGTCCCACGAAAGAATGAAAGGCAAAACTCAACCTCGGCGGAATTTGAACTCAGGACGTAAAAAAACCGGAGAAATGCCGTTAAGCATTTTATTGAACTAAGTTACTTTGTGGAAGTTCTAGTCAAACTAATTTTATATTTTACTCCACTTTCAGTATTGAGTTCTCTTCACAGTGGATGTTCCTTTGTTATTCGGAAAATATCTTTAAAATCACCCACAAAATTAACGTGTACGTGCGAAGGAGTTCCATCTCCCCAATTCCTCTCACGAGACATTTCTCACTCCAAGACTGTAATAAAAGACATTTGTTCGCAGTAAAATCGAATACAAAACCCCGCTTATAGATTACATTTCTTTAATACTTGAAATAACACTGTGTAACGCGTTTTTTGTCCTTGGGTAGCAACTGTTATTTTCTGTTTGCTTACCCCTAGAAAGTATGAAAAATGGCAAATACTTCCTTCAGACTTTGCTCTTGTTACACTTATTCAAACCCCCAAAGAATCCCTCTCAATGCTTGGTTATGAGGCTACTACTACACATGATCAGAGATGCACATATTGATAGCCACTAAGGGACATACTGCAGAAAAAAAGGTCAAGCAACTAACAAGTAAATCTGTGATAATGAGCAGAATATTTGCTATAACAATATTTCTGCTTCAGCAAATCAGCGCTGAATCTGTCCAAAATGTAATGGAAAATAGGTCAGTTTCAAAACATTGATGTCCCGGGTACAAAAGCAAAGTTTGAAGGGAATTGTAGACATTTCCTTTGATTTCTATATAGAAGCAAATAGGAAATAGAACTTACTGACCAAAGACAAATGATTATAAATAAAAGCTTAGAGTAATATATCTTTTGGATCTTTTCGGTTTGAACGGCAGTTTTTTAAAAATAATTTCCACGTAACTAAACACTTTTAAACCTCGTATACTGGTAGAATGTGTTTATAAAACATCTTTTTCTCTTGGCTTTATTGAGTAAATTCTATAGTTTGTAAGATATTTGTTGTTTTTTTTCTTCAATTTCTGCAATTTCAACCAATCAATGACGTCTATTGAGGTGAAAACATTCTGTGCCGTATGAATATTCCCTCGTTTAAGAAACAGATTGGGTTTATTTACATTTGTGAAGAAAAAAAGATACCCTTCCCCCACCTCTAACCCTAACCCTAACTCTAATCCTAACCCTAAAACAGATTGAAATGCAATAGATCGATACTAGGGTCATAATTATGGTTTTCGTAATAGACAGAAACCAAACCTTGTTAATGATAACAAATTTGTATAAGTTAAAAGCTCGTTTCGAATTCTAGTATTTATCGAATTTAGCTCCCGATTAATTTGGTCAGTTTTAATTTGATAAGTGTCATTGGTAACAGCACTTTACAAATATAACAGAATGGTGGTTCGATGAGGTTTTATGTTCACTGAGCGTGACCTTTGAATTGGGAGGAGAGATACCGATTTTAAAATCTATTTTAGTACATAAGAAAAACTAGGTTTGTATATGTATGTATGTATGTATATAATATAAATTATATATATATGTGTGTGTGTGTGTGTGTGTGTGGGCACAGCACATCACAAAACGTAAACAACAAAAAAGTACGAGGTACGAGTACATAGAATATGAACTATTTTTTCGAACAATATATATATATATATATATATATATATATATATATATATATATATACACATATATACACATAAACTATTTTTTCTTGTTTCACTCATTGGACTGCGGTCATGCTGGTGCACCACCCTTGAGGCAGAGTTGGTGGGTTCGTGGAACAGATGCGCAACCACCCACCCACCAACCACTGCGTGATATTTGTAAACAGTCTGGAATGTATTCTATTGTTCTATATTGTTGAACCACTAAGTTACAAGCCAACACCTGTTGTCAAGTGGTGGTCGTAGTGTGGACGAGAGGCTTGTACATTGTTACCGCCTACCAACTTCATTCGCAAAGCATTGGTCAGCCCGGGGCTGTAAGGTACCGCGCAGTGGGATTGAAAAAGCAAAGCGTGTGTTTGCAAAGCGAGCTTCTTAGTCACACAACGATGTCTGTGCCTATATACGACAGTCAGTCAGTCAGTCTCTCTCCGCTTCATTTTTTGTAAATCACTCATTCTCATTTAATTGTATATATTTTAATTGTTTGTTTATTCATACGTTTCGTCTCATTCGATACCTTGACCCCCAATGTTTGTTTTGTCTGTCCTTGTATCGTCCCCTCTTTTTCTCAACCTTATGGTGAATAAAGAAATTCTCTCTCTCTCTCCCTCTCTCTCGTAACCTTGTTTCAGTCTTCTTACATAGCTTTGTTCTTGATCTCAAAATTATTTTTCTTTAGGAATTTATAAACAGGTGATGTATTTATAAAATCATCTCAGCTGTAACGTTTCATTTTTTACCTTCATCATAACTTTGGCGTAGATATTTCTAATTTGTTTTTCTCGCTTCATGCACTTAGGTAAATCTTTTTTTAAAATTCGTTAAATTTACACAGTCATCTTTAGTATCTATAGGAGATATCGCTAAAGCAATTCTCTTAATTTTGTGATCGATTTTGAGATAAATCTTGGGATTAGTAGCATTGCTGTAGGAACAAGGCATGAAATTTTGTAGGGAGGGGAGAGGATAGTCGATGACATCACTTCTAGTGCTTGATTGGTACTTATTTCATCGACTCCCCTCTACCAAAGGATAAAAAGCAAAGTCCACCTCAGCGGAATTTTAACTCAAAACGCAAAAACAGACGAAATGGTAAGCATTTTGCCTGGCATGATAATGATTCTGCCAGCTCGCAGCCTTTAATTTTAGGATTAATATCGATTTTAAATTGAGTAGGATCGACTTCTTTATTAAACACACTTCTTAATAGGAATCGTTGCTTGTAAATAACGGTTTCAAATTTTGGCACAAGGCCAGTAGTTTCGGGCAAGTGACTAATTCAATTACATCAACCCCAGTGTTCAAACGGTACATATTTTATCGACCCTAAAAGGATGAAAGGCAAAATCGACCTCAGCAGACCTTGGACTCAGAACACGAAGACGGGCAAAATGTCGCTCACCATTTTGTCCGGCGTGCTTGCTCGGAAAATAATACGAAAAAGATGGCACATGCAGGAATAATTAACTCCTAATGAAATATATGTCGGTGATGGTTTGGTTATTTTCACTAAAATGGAGTGTACTTTTATTTTACTATATTTTTTGTGAGTCATTGAACTGCAGCAATGCTGGAGCACCGCGTTGCTGGAGTTAGTAGGACGTAAACAAACCAATACTAATTGGACGCATACACACAGAGCTTCCACAGCGTATCCAAATTTATTTACAAGTCATTGGTCGGCTCGGGGTTATTAACAGAAGACAACTGTCCAAGATGCCAAGCAGTTGCAACCACGTGGTTTCGGGTTCAGTTCCACTGCACTTTATGGAAGAGTGTCAATGCATTGTGAGCGAATTTGATTGAGGAAACTATGTAGAATCTATTCACGAGTGCGTGCGTGAAACGAACTTCCTAATCACACAGGAATGTCAGCGTCTTTTTTATTTTTATTTACTATATTTACGGAAAATTTCTTTAAGCTTTCTATGTTTCATACAAATTTTTGACCTCATCATTGTTCAGTGACATTATACGCACGCACGTTCACGCCCCGATGCCTTGAACTTTGACACAATGGATAAGGACACAAATATACATTCATCTATTTGTGTATTTGAAATACCTTGCTTTGTATTGAGTGGTAATGGGAGGAATTGTTCTTTTGAAAGGGGATCAGCTGGCGGTTTTTTTTTTGTCTTTTTATCTTTTTATTTATCTTTTAGTACACCTTTATCAATATTTTCAAATGTTTGTTTATATCATCAATCTACAAAAGAAACAAGCGAACAAAAAATAAATGATAAATAACAGGAAACGATGATCGGATTTTCGATCTAAATACGCTAAGTGGACTCTTAATATGAGCCGGAAATTCTTTGGCCAGTGAAGAGCTACGTTATTGATTGTCGTTTGAACTTATTTCATACCGTCTGGTTTGCTACGTTCTTTTAATCTGGCTCAGTGGTATGCATATCGTTTTACTTGCTCCATTCATTTGATTGCGACCGTACTGGGAACACAACCTTGAAGGGTTTAGTCGAACAAAACTTCCATAGTACTTACATCTTTTTAAAAAGTTTGGTACGTATTTTATCGTTCTGTTTTGCTACGGAGATGTAAACAAACCAGCATCGGCTGTCAAGGGTTGGGCGGACAAATATACACAGTTATTATTATAAAGGGGGCAAAAATAGTTACCATACTGAACAAACTGCTTAGCGGCATTTCTTCCGGTTCTGAGTTCAAATTCTGCCGAGGTTGGCTTTGCCTTTCATCAGGATCGATAAAATACGTATTGGAATTGATATAATCAACTAAATCCTTGTCCCAAAAAATTCAAGAAGAAAGGGTTATTTTTATTATTATAGACGGTAAGCTGGCAGAACCGTTAGCACACCAGGTAAAATACTTCGTCTGTTTTTATGTTCTGAGTTAAAAGTCCGCTGAGATCGACTTTGCCTTTCATCCTTTCAGGGTCGATAAATCAAGTATCAGTTGAATACTGGGGTCGAGGTAATCAATTATTCCCTTCCTCGAAATTGCTGGCCTTCTATCAAAATTTGGAATCATTATTACCTTCGCCTTTGCGAAGGCGGAGGTATTATATTCACTTGTGTTTGTCTGTCCGTGGACAGGATATCTCAAAAACTGCTGGGTGGATTCGGATGAAACTTTTAGGGATGTTTGGCCTCGTGACAGCCACGAACTGATTGGATTTTGGGGTCAATATGAGCAGGGTTTCTGGATTATTTGTTATATTTACTTTACATGATTACGATCCTACGTTGACTTTCAAGTCTTTCTTAATTATCTCCCTTTAGGATGTTTCCAAAGTTTTATCGTCGTTTCTCTATTATTAATTTTACTCGCGTCTCTATTTTAGTGAAAACTGAAGGATAAAAAACTCAAACTACGTAAACAAACGGCAGTAAAACCGTTCAGAAATTAAATAAATAACCGTTCAGAAATTAAATAAATCTAACAGATTTTTATAATATAAATATTATATATTATACATAGGCGCAAGAGTGGCTGTGTGGTAAGTAGCTTGTTTACCAACCACATTGTTCCGGGTTCAGTCCCACTGCGTGGTACCTTGGGTAAGTGTCTTCTACTATAGCCTAGGGCCGACCAAAGCCTTGTGAGTGGATTTGGTAGACAGAAACTGAAAGAAGCCCGTCGTATATATGTATATATATATATATGTGTGTGTGTCTGTCTGTGTTTGTCCCCCTAGCATTGCTTGACAACCGATGCTGGTGTGTTTATGTCTCCGTTACTTAGCGGTTCGGCAAAAGAGACCGATAGAATAAGTACCGGGCTTACAAAAGAATAAGTCCCGGGGTCGAGTTGCTCGATTAAAGGCGGTGCTCCAGCATGGCCGCAGTCAAATGACTGAAACGAGTAAAAGAGTAAAAGAGTATATTAACACTTCACAGTATACTTACATATATACATACATCTATACATCGATATAAAACAACAGGATTACTAAAAGAAGGCCGGAGTTTAAGAGAAGAGAAAACCAAAAGGTTTTATGTTATTCATTTAAAAATTCCTGAATAGAACTTATTATTACTACCGTCTTTAAAACTATTTTGAATGGTGAATTTTGTTAACTTTGGCTTGTAGATAAGGATAAACTATCTATTACTGTTACTAAATTTTCTACAGCCAGCTTCACATTCCATGACTACTATTGGGATCGATCTGGTACTGGACAAAGATTCTGGATTATTTTTCTGGTTTATTTTTTAATTAATTTTTGAGAGCGGTCAGGTTCATTTTTAACATTTTCGTTTGTAAGAGCAGTCAAGTTTATTTCAGATATTCTCATTTTAAAAATCATCTCTGGCTAATCGTTGGGAGGACGCCGCTGTCGCCTCAGGTTGTTGGTAGGTCGTTCTGCTGGAGTTTTTCATAGTGTTGGGACGTGTGGAGTTTTTGTGCTGAAGTTTCGTGTTGGTGTTCGTTTGAACACTTTTGTGAACTGTTTTCGCTGCTTTGTGGAAGCTTGTTTGTGCTTTCCCTCCTCTTGTGAGGAGGATTGGCCCAATGGAAAGGAAAATTTATGGGAGTCTTTTATTCGGACCTCAGCGGTTCTGAGTTGTCTTCTTCCGAGGGCGAGTTGTTGCGGACCGTGGGAGGTGTGGACAGGAGGGTGAAGGAGGGCGGAAGGTTCGCAGGTGTGGCGGGGCGCCGGGAGGACGAGGTGGACATGGGAGGGATTGCTAGCTGTACGAAGGTAATGGGTGGGGACGGTTCTGGTATGGAGTTGTCCCCCTCCGCGTAGGGAGATTTGAGGAACTTGGGAGAGAGAGAGCAATATCGCGCAGGACATTTTCGGTGGAAGCGGGCAGGGTTGGTGTTGTGACTGGGGGGGGGGGCTTGTTGAAGGGGAACTGGGGCAAATTTGGCGGGACATTGTGTGCATTGCGGGAGGAGCAGAATTCGGAATGGTGGAGGCAAGGTTTGAAAGCGTCATGATTTCGAAAAACTGTCTGCAAGCAATAATAAATCTCTGAACGAGATGTAAAGAAAGAATATATTAGAATATAAAAGTGAACATAGAATGTGGAAAGTGGAACTAGATAGGAATATACTGCCAGGCTTTGTGACTTATGATGAGTTGCTGAAAGAACATGGGATAGATATTTTGGAGGGAACAGGATACAAAAGGAGTTAAAGGTAGAAATGACGCTACTCGGAGGTGGAGGCGTGTAGCCTCATTACACTTTTTCATTTGTCATTTCATGTTTCTCATACGTTGTCCTATTTTTTTCTCTGTTTTGTTTCCCCACATGTAATGTATTGTCCCTTCTGTCTTCGTCCCTTGGTGGGTAATAAAAAGATTAGAACCTTGGTGTTATCTTGGCGTTACCTAGGCGGAGGTTTGCGCACTCTTAGTGCTCTTATTATTATTATCATCATCATCATCATTATTATTATTCAACATTTGATAGTTTCAGGCAAATTTCTACTGCACCACCCGCATCACCTCCGTGTTCCTGCGGCGTGTACACCATTGTGTGTTCTTGGGAGCGTGCAAGCTCTTCCCGGTATTGTATTGCACCTCAGTTTCTTATCCATAAGCAACAACATCCGGTAGATTAGTCGAGTAGCTAGAGCGCTAATCCTTCCGATTCTTTACGCTCTAAGTTAATATTCCGCCGTGGAGACAACTTTGTCTTTACTCTCTCCAGACTCAATGAAATTGACTACAATCTCGCCGAAACTTCCAGCATTTGTTCTTATGCTAGATACAATTATGATTTACAAGGTAAACGAGTTTGTGCATGGCTTCTGCTTATCAGATTCTATTGATAGCGTGTTTGTCAACTCGACGTTATGGCAGAAGACAGTTGCTCAAAAGGTCAGGCATTCAGATCGAACCAAGGACCAAATAGGTGTAAAGCGATCTTCTAAACCACACAGCCATGTTAACGTACCTAATGTAGCAAGCATTAACTGTAGCTAATTAATGTAGCTAATTAGAAATATCAGAATGGTAATAATGTTTACGATACTCTTGAATTAGGAAACTCGACGTTATGGCAGAAGACAGTTGCTCAAAAGGCCAGGCATTCAGATCGAACCAAAGACCAAATAGGAAATTAGGACCAAATTAGGAAACTCGACGTTATGGCAGAAGACAGTTGCTCAAAAGGCCAGGCATTCAGATCGAACCAAGGACCAAATAAGCGTAAAGCGATCTTCTAAACCACAGCCATGTTAACCTAATGTAGCAAGCATTAACTGTAACTAATTAATGTAGCTAATTAGAAATATCAGAATGGTAATAATGTTTACGATACTCTTGAATTAGGAAACTCACACTGAACTTGTCTGGCCCTACTTTAGAGGCGGACGTTCATTAATTAATTACGTCCCATGACAGGCTTTTTTGTGTTTACATGGACAGGAAATCTTGAAAAACCTCAAGACGTAGTAAAATACTTAAAAAGCTATTTGTTGGCGTCTAGTAGCAATAAGAACAGGGTCAGGTTACAATGAATAAATAAAAGTCTTGATGGGAGTGGAACCAGTCAATGTTATTAACAGACTTGTTTGTTTCTGACGCGTAGTAGATAAATGCAAGCTTGTATTTATTTAACAGTCACGGGTGATTAATAACAGGCTAATCTGTATATGTCGCTCAAAATATAAAGCTTCAAATAAGGGCCAGGCAAATAGAAAGAGTCTCTAGATAAAACGTCTTTGATCATAGATCTACTCAACCATGGTTGATGCGGGATTAAACAATAACAACTTTGTACGGTTGCTCGATCTGCTGAAAATGACAGCTAAATCCTCCTCAAATTCTATTACTATCCTGTAAATACTTGTGAGCGAGTATGGCTTGGTCACATGATCAACGGTTTCGCTAATTGTTATAGACACGCTCTCGATTCTCATAATCTTGGCTCAACGGTACAGCTAAGATATAACATTCAGCTGACACTCGTTTTTAACTGGGTAGACAAACAGCGTGAAGCGAAGTGAACTGCCGTGTTCTCAGAGTCTTTGCGTCACCCGCTCTAGAAATAAAACTTAGGACCAGTGTCCCCTCTGATTATTACTATCATCATTATTATTATTAATAACCTACACTCGCCTCCTTATGAGAGCTCAAAATCTCTCGTGGAAGCGCCATCCAACCAAAATGCAAATATATGGGAAACTACCACCTGCGTCATCTCTTGTGAAAGGTAGGAGAGTCCAGTTTGCTGGACATTGTTGTAGAGCTGAAAAAGAAGTAATTTCTACTCTTCTCCTCTGGAAGCCATCTACTCGCAATACCAGAGGGCGCACACTCTCCTACCCTGATGTAATATCCAGGGATACAGGCATCCAGCAACAGGACCTCCGTAATGCCATGATGGACCGTGAAGTCTGGCGTAGCATGGTACATTCCATTGTCTCGACCACGGTCGAACAATGATGATGATGATGATTATTATTATTGCTTTGAGTGTGCGCAGAAATTTGCGTTGCATGCAAATTTTGTCTTACTTGCCAAAATATTACTTTCATTTCTTTGTTGCAAAACATGTGTGTGTACACACAAAGGCACAGTTTAGAGTGGTTCTCAACCATTTCTTGCTTATGACCCCGCTTAATTCCCATTTTACTCTAGCGGACCCCCAATAGCCATTTAACGTTTTAAATCTCCTATTATAGTTGTATTATTAGATATTATTAGGAATTGTATAAGAAAACTGTTAGAATATTTTGTGTACTGTAAAAGTATAACTGATTTCTCGCATATAAACTTTAACAAAATCTTACGTGGACTCCTAAAAATTATGTGAACCCCAGTTGAAATCCATTGGTTTAGAGGGAACACTGCAAACGACATTATTATTGCGAGCCCAACATCCTAACCACTGGGCTACGCACCATGAAATTTGACAAAGTAGTCTTAGATAACACGTTGTTTCACAAAGGATGAAATAATATCATGGGTTACACAATAATTTACATCATACTCAGCACGTTATTTTTTGAATAGCCGCATAGGTCATTGCTTAGAATTATTTATTCACTATGGGTTAAGGGACGTAGCCTGTTTATGCACATAATACTTTGTGGAGGCGCGTGGCTTAGTGGTTAGGGTATTAAACTCATGATCATAAAGTTGTGGTTTCGATTCCTGGACCGGGCGATGCGTTGTGTTCTTGAGCAAAACACTTCATTATCACGTTGCTCCAATCCGCTCAGCTCGCAAAAATGAGTAATCCTGCGACGGACCTGCGTCCCGTCCAGGTGGGGAATTTCTACCGGGAAACCTGTACTTATGAGCCTGGCATGGCTCGAGAAGGAACATATTGAACAATTTTCTTAGTTATTTCTAGAAAAAAAGTCATTCTTAATACGTTTTGGCAGATCCGAACGTAGAGTATCTGATCGCTGTTGTTTATTGTAATCGGAGAATATCTCCTTTTAGACCACACATTCTCAACCGGGTCCACATGACCTTTGGGGATCCATAAGATTTTGTCAATATTTATGTGTAATAAACCGGTTATACACAAAATACGATACACAAAATATTTTAACAATTTTTGTTTATGCAATTCCTAATAATATTTGGTTATGGAAATCTAATAGGATTTTTTAAAACACCGAATGGCTATGAGGGTCCACTGTAATAAAATAGGAATGAAAAGGGTCCGTCGGCAAAAAAATGGTTGAAAACCACTGTTTTGCATGATGCATGATCATAACACACAACTCGCGGGAGTAAAGGGGACTTTGATAAACTGCAGTGTTTCGACATCGCTGTATGTCTCCTCAAAGCTTCTCCGCCGGAACGATGCATCTAACAAGATGTTCGCGCTCGTCGGCCTGGTAGGGTAGCTATGACTGAAGAGATAAAACTCGGTGTAAAAAGTCTCATTACAACGTTGAGTCGAGTACTATGAACACACGTCTAAAGAAAAATGTTCTTCGATAACGAAAAACAACAACGATATTTACGTTCAAATCTCGTAAAACGTTGTGAGTGACTACAGCAATTCCTCGCCTTATTGCGGTTCACTTATCGCGGTTTATTCGTTAAGCTTACGTCAATTCCTCCATGGTTTTGTTTTGCATTTATAATAAAAATATATACAAATTATAAAAATATAATAAAAAATATATAAAGTACAGTATTGTTTCTACTTCGCGGATTTTCGCGTATCGCGTTTTTTTTTTTGTAACCGAACACCCGCGATAGACGAGGGATTACTGTAGCTGCATTGTTTAGATTCTCGCTGTTCTTCGTGCACCCCATGAATTATTGCTGTGTTTCCGCAGATTTAAGTTACGTCTTTTTGTATGGTTTTCCGTAAAATGACAACCATGTACAGTTGTCTTCTTGTAGGGTTTTATAGAATCATTACTTTATGGAATCGTTACTTTAGGGAATCGTTACTTTATAGAATCGTTACTTTATAGAATCGTTACTTTTCTTCTTCCTTACGGATGCAAAGGGGCCTTCTGTGTAATCACCCATCTTCCTATAAACAGCAACTGAATCTCGCAAATCACAACATACGATCAGTGTCTATGAGAGATAAGATTCAGCTGGCACGTTGGTCCCAGAGCTCAGAGAGCCGAAGAGAGGCTTGTGACTACCCACCAAGTCTCTCTCTTCCTCTCTCTCTCTCTCTCTTTCACACACACACACACACACACACACACACACACACACACACACGCACGCACGCACGCATGCACGCACGCGCATACTTTGGATCTTGAGGAACCCTACTTCCCCCTCGGGACTGCGAAAACAGACTTGATCTACTTTGTTAAATTTCTCCTTACAGTGAAGGGCAAATTCGATGATGGTGCCTGACGTAACCTATGTCAGAAAAGGCGAGAATGGCTTTGTTCATGGATCTGCTCGATTAGGAGTGAACCAGAGCTAAATAACAACAAAAACTACAGGCTAGGGAAAAAGGTAGTAATTAAATCTAATAG
>NC_043009.1:40664379-40671879 GCF_006345805.1 Octopus sinensis
AAGCACATGTCAAGTTGTTTTTCACTGTAAAACGTTGACCCTGTTTGAAAGAGAACTTCGATCCTTCAATTAGGTTAACGCATATACCACTGATAGGTCTTCCGCATTTTTTTACTGACGGCTTCAGTGTTGTTGTCGAGTGTACTTGGGCTTGTGTTAGGAAACTTTTCACAGATTTGGGTTGTCTTTTACTCCTTATAGTGTGCGTTTGGAGGATAAAATTCACACTGTGGTCCCATTTTAGTAAAGGATTGCTCTGGAGGATGGTGCCGAAGGCTTCATTGTTAAGAGGATTGTGTGGAGAGATGTATGGTAGAGCTTTTGGTTGTAAATCCTTCTTTAATTTGGGAAGCCTGAGTTCGTGGATGTTGAGTTGTAGGGCACATTGAAAGCCTATATCAATTAGTGATGGTGGGTAGTTCCTGGCAATGAGTGTATCCTTAATTCAAGTAGTCGTGTGTTTCTGGTGCTAGTATTAGAAACTATAGTACAAATCCTCTTTGCTAGGTTGAAATGGATATTCATTCTAGTGTGTCTGGGGTGGCATGTCTCAATGGACGGTATACTATATAACTCTAGTACTATCCATATTAGAAGACACAACATATGAAAAGTCCAACACCACAGTCAGCAGAATATAATGAGAAACCTAAAATCTATGCTGAACCTATACAGAGAAGGGCTCACTGACAAGGAATACGATTATATGACTAACTTCAAAAGTAAATCCAGGAAAATCCAAGAAATAAACCAAATTCATCAAAAAGACATTTGAACAGAATGCGATGGATGTGTATAATGATGAACTGAACGCTATTACGTAATTTTTGTTTTTGTTTTTTTTGAAAACCGTTTGAGGATATAACGTTAAAAGTAACATATACAAAATGGAGGGTAAAGGAAAGAAATAAGCAGAAACGTAATAAATGAGAAATGTAGAGCGACTAGCTTAAGGTGACCCGCTCTACGCGCGGGTAAGGGTGTGGTTGTTATTTTCTGTTGCATCCTTTCGGCACGTAAAAAGCACCATCCGAACGTGGCCGATAGCAGCGCCGCCTTGACTGGCTTCTGTGCCGGTGGCACGTAAAAAGCACCAACCGATCGTGGCCGCTGCCAGCGCCCCTCCCCCCGTGGCACCTGTGCCGGTGGCAAGAAAAAAGCACCCACTACAATCACGGAGTGGTTGGCGTTAGGAAGGGCATCCAGCTTAGAAAAGGCTATAACACGTGTCGGAAGTAAAAGAATTTGAATAACACTAGCGTTTAAATCCATTTATTTACTTTTATATATTATACAAAATATTTCACATCAAACCGGAGATTCTACCTTAAAAAACAGGGCATTACGTCTTTATTACTTGTGTGATTGTTTGCTGCCCTGATAACTGTTTGTCTATGTATTTAGATAGATAGATATATGTATATAGATAGATAGATATATATACATACATACATATATACATATATACATACATACATACATACACATATATAAATAAATTAAGTACCAGTTACGCACTGGGGTCGATTACATCGACCTAATCACTTTGTCTTTGTTTGTCCCCTCTATGTTTAATCCCTTGTGGGCAATAAAGAAATATATATATACATACATACATATATACATACATACACATATACATACATATATAAACATACATAAATGCATGCATACATAAACACACATACATAGATGTACAGACATAACATGCACGCATGTGCATGTATGTGTATGTATATGTATGTGTATCTAGGTGTATGTATATGTATGTATGTATTTATGTATATATGTATGTAGTATATATATATATATATATGTATAAATATATGTGCATATGTATATATATGTGTGTATATATATATATGTATGTATGTATGTATGTATGTATACATGTATACATACATGTACACATACATATGTGCATGTGTACATATACACATACATAGATATACATACACATATATACACACATACATATACTTACATGCATATATATATATATATATATATACACACATACATATACATACTTAATAGTAAACTTGATTATTAGTATGTGTAGTTGAATATGGTTTCGTAAAGTGTACATGTTCAACTCCTAGAACGCTATGACCAGGTGTTTTAACAGGTACTCAAACACTCAAAAGTGGTTGTGATATATCTCGACTTTGCAAAGTCTGTAGATAAATTCTATTAGGAAATGATATGTCAAACTGATATATATATATATATATATATACGTACATACATATGTGTATACATATACATATATACGCACATATGTGTATACGTATATAAATACATATGTATATACATACACACATATATATGTATATACATATATACATACATATGTATGTACATATACATATATAAATACATATAAGGAGAAAAGTTCGTTTCATGTCAAAAACAGTGAATGAAAATCCTGAACAAACTTTAAAACCCAGCAGAGAAAGATGTTATTTGATTCTTCTCAGATGAGAAAGAAATTTAATCAAGATCAGAAAGTAAACAGAAGAAATGACAGATGGCTATGTACAGGCCCTTCGGTAAGTTCTAAGAGTAATTAATACAAATTTTCCTGCAACTGTCATGGTTTTGGGGGTTGTCTGCAATGAAGGACATGTGATGCCTCCTCACTTCTTTCCACAAAGTCTTCGAGGAAACTGCTGCCTACATAGATGTTCTGAATTCAGTGGTTAAGACATGAATCGATAATGTACGCAACGGAAGACCTTATATGTTTCAACAAGATTTGGCTCTAGGTTATAGCAATGCAAGAATGGATGGCAAAAAATTTCCATGACCACATAACCCCTAATATTTGAGCTCCTAGCTCCCCAGATCTCAATCCATTAGACTACTATGTATGGAGCGTAGTTGAGAAAGAGGTTAATGAGAACTCTCACAACATCAAAGAATCCCTAAAGGCCTCCATAGTGATAGAAATGTCCAATATGAACACAGACCACTTGAGCCTAGCCGCTATTGAAGCTGAAGGAGACTTTATTGAATAAAATGACGAAACAATATGTTTACTCGTTTACTTGCTTCAGTCATTTGACTGCGGCCATGCTGGAGCACCGCCTTTAGTCGAGCAAATCGACCCCGGGACTTATTCTTTGTAAGCCCAGTACTTATTCTATCGGTCTCTTTTGCCGAACTGCTAAGTGACGGGGACGTAAACACATCAGCATCGGTTGTCAAGCAATGCTTGGGAGACAAACACAGACACACAAACACATACATATATATACGACAGGCTTCTTTCAGTTTCCGTCTACCAAATCCACTCACAAGGCATTGGTCGGCCCAGGTCTATAGCAGAAGACACTTGCCCAAGATTCCACGCAGTGGGACTGAACCCGGAACAATATGGCTGGTTAGCAAGCGACTTACCACACAGCCCAAAACCTCTTTTAGTAAAAGGGCATTATTTTTTGTTTCTAAGAGTCATTTTAAGTATATAACTATCCTCGAGCATCCAATAACACTATACTTGTCCTCGTGTTGTTGTGTTTTCTCTTTGTGTTTCACGTTTGGATTAACTATATATATATAATATATAATATATATATATATATATATATATATATATATATATATAAACAGGCTTCTTTCAATATATATATATATATATATATATAACGGGCTTCTTTCAGTATGTCTGTGTGTGGCTACCGATTGACATTCCAGGTAGGTTCTTTACGTTCCCGTAATATAGCAGTTCAGCAAAAGGGAACCGATAGGCTAAGTACCAAGCCTTAGAAAGTAAATAATGGGGGCGATCTCCCTTCATAGCATTCTCCCAGCTTAGCTGCAGTCCAATGACTACAACAAATAAAAGAACACAGAGAAGTTGCACCAACTTCACACGGGGCGTAACAAGAAACGCCTTCCGCATTTGTGGGCCGACAAACATTTCAACAGGAACCGTACGGTGTGAACCAGTTTAACCCATAAATGTGATTAAGAATAAAAAATTGTTTCAAGACGCTGTTACCGCCTGTTTAACTTCACTAGTAGTAGTAGTAGTAATGTAATAATATGGGAAACATTTTCTGCTATACTAGTACAAAATAAATTAATGCTTCCCAACCACATGGTTCCGGGTTTAGCCTTGTGCGTGGATTCAAGGCGTAGGAGTGGCTGTGTGGTAAGTAGCTTGTTTACCAACCACATGGTTCCGGGTTCAGTCCCACTGCGTGGCACCTTGGGCAAGTGTCTTCTACTATAGCCTCGGGCCGACCAAAGCCTTGTGAGTTGATTTGGTAGACGGAAACTGAAAGAAGCCCGTCGTATATATATATATATATATATATGCGTGGGTGTGTTTGTGTGTCTGTGTTTGTCCCCCTAGCATTGCTTGACAACCGATGCTGGTGTGTTTATGTCCCCGTTACATAGCGGTTCGGCAAAAGAGACCGATAGAATAAATCCTGGGCTTACAAAAGAATAAGTCCCGGGGTCGAGTTGCTCGATTAAAAAAAAAAGGCGGTGCTCCAGCATGGCCGCAATCAAATGACTGAAACAAGTAAAAGAGTAAAGAGTATATATATATATATGGCATTCTTTCGATATAGCTCGACAAAATCAAAATACTTCACTTCGGGTATTTCCGTGGAAGCAAATGACAGCAGATTCTGTTTTCTGCGTAGAAATTTGCGGATTTTACATGCACACAGGTAAGAACAAATACACAGGTAATAACAAATATGCGAGGCTTTTTTTCTTCAAGCTTAAAATGAGACATTGCTGGCATAATTTCGTTATATCTATGCTCCATAACCCACGGAAATACCCGGTGAAATGTTTTGATTTTGTCGAGTTATATCGAAAGAAAGCCATATATATATATATATATATATAAAAAATATAAAGAGAGAGAGAGAGAGAGATGTATATGTGTCCGTGTTTGTCCTCCACCATCCCTCGACAACCGATGATGGTGTATTTACGTTCCCGTAAATTAGCGGTTCGGCAACAAGAGACCGATAGAATAAGTACTAGGCTTAAATAGAAAGTAAAGGGGCCGATTCATTCGACTAAAAGTTTTCCAAGGCGGTGCTGCAGCATGGCCGCAGTCTAATGACTGAAACAAGTAAGGGAAGGGAGAGTCGAATTTCACCCGATAATGAGTGGATGTATTTTGCTTCTCATCCTTCTGAGATCGATAAAATAAAATATCGATTAAGTATTGGATCAGAATCGATTATATCCACCCCCACTCCACTACCAACCACAAAAAGTATGTAAACGTATTATCCATCTTCAGAAATTAATATAATCGTTTGTTTCGGTTGATGGACTGCGGTCAAGCTGGAGCACCAACTCGGAAGGTCTTCATCGAACGAATCTACTCCAGTACTTATTTTTTTTAAGCCCTAGAACTCATTCTGTCGTTTTGGAACTGAACTGCTGTGTTATGTGGGCGTAAACAAACCAAGACCGGTCGTCAAGCAGTGGGGGCTGGGGCGGAACAAAAAAGACGCGCATACACACGACGGGTTTCTTTGTTTCTGTCTGCTAAATCCACAGGGGTTAAATCGACCCGAGGAAAGAGAAGAAAACACTTGTCCAAGGTGCCATGCAGTGGGACTGAACCCGGAATTGATTTAGGAATCAAACATCTGATCACAAAGTCATGCCTTTAATCTTGTCTCATTCTCAAAGCGGAATAGAAGCCTATATGAATGATTTTATTTCAGATATGTATATTCTGTGTTCAAATCCCGCTGTAGTCAAGTTCCGTCGAGGTCGACTTTACCTTTCATCTTTTTGGGGGTCGTTAAAATAAGTACCAGTGAAACACTGGGGTAGATATAATCGACTCATTCCCTCTCTCCAAATTGCTGCCTTTGTGGCAAAATGTGAAGCCATTATTATTATAATCATCATCATCATCATTATTATTGATAATAAAAATAATAATAAGTAGTAGTAGTGAAGGTGGAGGAAACTAGGTTATCCAATGTGTTCCTTTGTTTTCTATGAGGATAAATATGATTTTGAGGGAAATTCGGTTGCTATTTCTCGCACGTCGAACGATCTGAGAAAGACATCCTCATTGAGTTTTCGTTTATTCTAAGTGAAACCCAAACCAGTCTGTTACACACACATTAATACACACACAGACTAGCACACGCACACACACACACACCACACACACACACACACACACACACATATATATGTACATATATATATATATATATATATACATACATACACGTTTGCAAATAGGAATAAACGGTTCGTTAAGACAGATCTTACAAACCCATTAATTAACAATTTGTTGGCCAACTTCTTTGGAGAACAACTGAGAACATTCTTTAATGAACGTTTGATCAGGATTGAGAGTGACTCGTAGAAGAAGTAGGGTCATCAGTGAAGGCTACAAGACTACCATTGAGTCTGTCTTAGCTTTCAGAATTAAAACTACTTAAAGCAAATCATTAGAGAAAAAAAAGTACAGAAAAAATAAGCTACTGGCTGACAGAGGAAAAGGAGAAAAATTAACGGCTGGTGTTTAAATTGCGGGTTTGTTGTGACAATTAATCGCTAATATAGAGAGTTAATAAGGTTAGTTAAATGGCAGTGAGAACTTTACAAACAATTGATCAGGAAATCTGTTGTCTGTCAATAAGAAATGAAACGTTTTCTTATCGCGATTTCTATGTAACTACACTCTCTAGAAAGATTACCTTTATAATAATTTAAAACGAATAAAATTTGGCTGAAAGAAAAGAAAAGAAAAGAAAAGAAATGATAAATATGAAGATTTCTAGTTTTTTGGCACAGCGCCTGTACTTTTAAGGTACGTCGATTAATTACATCGATCCTAGAGTTCAACCTGTACTTATTTTATCGACCTTGAAAGGATGAAAGGCAAAGTCGATCTCGGTGGAATTTGAACGTAGAACGCCGAAGTGGACGAAATGCCCGGCGTGCTAACGATTCTGCCAGCTCGCCGCCTTCTAATAATAAATTTGTGTTTCTAATTTTAGCAGAAGGCCAGAAATTTTTGAGGAAGTCGACTACACCTGCCCTCAGTGGTTAACTGGTACTTTGCCTTTCATCCTGAAAAGATGAAAGGCAAAGTCGACAGCGGCGGAATTCGAACGAAGAATTTAATAATAATAATAATAATAATAATAATAGTAAAAATAAAATCCCTATAAATAGTGTTTATTTTTTTTTTTTCAAGGCGCAGGAGTGGCTGTGTGGTAAGTAGCTTGTTTACCGACCACATGGTTCCGGGTTCAGTCCCACTGCCACCTTGCGCAAGTGTCTTCTACTATAGTCTCGGGCCGACCAAAGCCTTGTGAGTGGATTTGTTAGACGGAAACTGAAAGAAGCCTGTCGTGTATATATATATATATATATATATATATATATATATATATATATATATATATTATATATATATATATAATATATATATATATATATATATGTATGTGTTTATGTGTCTGTGTTTGTCCCCCTAGCATTGCT
>NC_043009.1:40676879-40696879 GCF_006345805.1 Octopus sinensis
TCGGGCTTTGTGCCTATAGTAGAAAGAATTATTATTACCTCCACCTTAACGAAGGCAAAGGTATTGTTTTCAGTCGTGTTTGTCCGTGGACTTTCAATAACCGCTAGATGGATTCGAATGAAACTTTCAGAGATGTTTGGCCTCGTGACTGGCACAAACTCATTAGATTTTGAGATCTGTTTTTTTTATTACCCATGTGGGCTAACATAGAGGTGACAAAACAAAACATGAGGGACATAAAACATATATAAAAAATAGAAATGAATATTATAATGTATGAAGACATGAATGGGGAAAATGGAAATGGAACCACTCGCCCCACTTACGATTGGCCTCATTTTCTACTTCTTAAATCCTGAACCTTCCAACACATCGATACCTGTTTCCTCTAACCACCGATCGTACGTAGTAAAGTCTAGGAATGAGCTCCAGCTGCACTCCACCTCCCAACAATAAAATCCAACCATATACTCTTGTATTTTTTCCTCCTGCTTCTTATCGGGTGGATGTTCCTCCACGTTATCATACCCCTTAATTCCAATACACTTTATGTCCCATTCCGCCGAATCCCTTAACAGTTCGTCGCTAAGCAGCATATAAATCCTAGAGTTTTTCCTTCTCTTTTTTGACTTGGGGTGAGGGGTTTGGGGTTTCATTGTATGTATTTGCCTCTTGTTTTTGTGTCGGATGGGAATGGATAGGCCTAGTGTCTGCAGGGAGTGAGTGGGTGGGTCTGAGAGGGAGTGAGTGGGTGGGTCTGAGAGGGCGTGCGTGGGATGGGTGTGGGATGCGGTTTACAGTTTAGTTTACTTGCCTTTTTTCTTTTTCTTCCTGTCACATTTTCCCATTTATATTTTTCTATTTCCGCTACTTCCTTTTCTTTTTCGGTTACTTCCTTTCTGCGGCACTCTTCTGTCTTCTCTTCCGTATTTTCCGGTTGCTTTTCCTCTGGTTTTCTTGGCTTTGATGTACATTCTGCTCTTATGTGTCCCTTCTGGCCACATTTAAAGCAGCGTGGAACTCTCCCTTCCACCCTGACAATCATAATTGTTTCTTCCATAATTATCGTTTCTGTAATCTTTTCCGTTGCCTCTTTTGTACCCTGGACTATCATCTCCGGTGACTGACCTCTCCAGTTGACGCACTCTTTTTTCTTGACCTAGAGCACCACTATGTTGTCCTCATTATCAAAGAGGACCGCATCTGCTACCCAGGTCACATCAATCTCCAAGGGGATTCCTGCAACCGTGACCCTTGCTGCTCTCATGCCTCTTATACGTGAGCAAAAGCACCACTTCTTCGCTCCGAATTGTCGACGCTGCATGTTTCCTTGCTGCTACTGCATTACGAAACCTTCCTTCAACTGTTCCAAATGTTGAGCCTCTAGTCAGGTATATTATGTCTTCCCAAATCTGCTTTAACGCCTTTTCTATTTGTTATGTTGTGACGACGTCTATTCTTCCTTTATTTATCGAAAAGGTTCGATAGATTATCGTCTTTTCCCTTATTCCGTTTTTAACCTCTTGCGGGGCGACAGCTTCACTTCGAACCCTTTTCGGTTCATTTTTTCTTTGTGTCTTCCGAATTCCCTGATATCCACTTCTGTTTCCTTGCACCTTGCTGCATCAACAAAATTCCTCTTCTCTTTTCTCAGTTTCTGGTCCATTGTCTTAACCGCCTCCAACAACTCTTCCTCGGACGATGACATGTCTGAGTAACTATAACTGTCTTCAGGTATTCTTCAACCAGCTGTCTCTTCTCTTACGAGAAGAGAAAGCACAAACAAAAACACACGTAAACCCCCAAACCGCTGCAAAGCAGCACAAAAACTATTTAAAAAAATCACCAACACAAAATTACAACTGGCACGCACCGATTCGACGTTGGAATCGATCGGTACCGGACAAGGATTCTAGATTTTTCCTTCTTTTTTTTTTTACACAATTTTTGAGAGCGGTCGGGTTAATTTTTAGTATTTTCGTTTGTGAGAGCAGTCGAGTTTATTTCAGATATTCTCATTTTAAAAATCCTCTCAGGCTAATCGTTGAGAGGACGCCGGTGCCGCCTCAGGTTCTTAGTAGGTCTACTAGTTGTTTTTCGTGTTGAATTTTTGTGCCGAAATTTTGTGTTGTAATTTTGTGTTAATGTTCGTTTGAACACTTTTGTGAACTGTTTTTGCTGCTTTGTGACAGCCTGTTTGTGCTTTCCCTCCTCTTGTGAGGAGGTTGGCCCAATTTGAAAAGAAAATTAAAGGAATATTTTATTCAGACCTCAGCGGTTCTGAGTTGTCTTCTTCCGAAGACGAGTTGTTGCAGGCTATTAGAGGGGTGGACGGGAGGGTGAGGGAGGACAGAAAGTTCGCAGATGTGGCGGGGCGCCGGGAAAAAGAAATGGACGTGCGAGAAATTATAAACTGTAAGGAAATGCTGAAGGGGTACGGTTTTAGTGTGGAACTGTTCCTCTCACAAGAGGCGTTGAACGACATCAGAGGGAGAACAATCACGAACAAGAAGTATTCGATAAAGGCGGGCAGGATTGATGTAGTGACCGCAGAGCAGGTTGAGGGGGCACTGAGGTCGATTTGGCGGGATATTGTGTATATTGCGGGAGGAACAAGATTTGGAATGGTGGAGGCGGGATTTAAGAACAGGGAAGTTACGGAGCGGTGTACAGCGAGGACTATCAGGAATAAGGGGCTTGTGCTTCTACACACGTACCTGGGACGTCGGGGGTCGGAGTAGAAGGGATTCCCCTGAAGATAAACGTGGCCTGGATGGTGGCCGCAGTCCTCATGGAAAATGAGGTAATCCAGGCCACAAAAACGCATGTGGAGAGGACAGACGCTTGAGATGACAATCCAAACCTCAGCAGATATCCTGGGAAGTATGATAGAGACCGTCACGTTGGACGAAGTAGTAATGAGAATGAGGGTGGAGGGCAGAATCCCTCGATGCTTTAAATATGGTCTAAAGGGTCACATCAGAGCGAACTGCCCTTCACCAACCAAAAAGATGGAGGAGACAAAGAAAAAGGAACCACAGGAGAAGCAAGTGAATAAGGAAGAAGAAAAAAATACTAACAGAAGAAATGGACAATGAATGGGAAACCATTGGTAAAAGAAGCAAGAGAAAAAGAAAAAAACTAAGTCCCATAACTACCCCACAACCACCCACACCCTCTTCGTCCTACCCTTCCCCTACAGGCACCAAAGCTTCCCATCCCTCTCTGAAACAGAAAAATGTACATACAGATAAAAAAACTGCCAAACTCCCTCCTCCCAGACAAAAAAGAAAAATGCACTGTTATTACGTATGATGATTCTAACGAAAAATTGTGTAGGGAGATAGCATCTTTGGGAAGATTACAAATCAGTAAGAACAGTGGGATTTGATGACATTAAAAAATGGCATTGTTGTGTGTTACCTACAGATGAACAAAGAGAGATAGTATTAAGATATAAAAGTGGATATAGGGTTTGGGAAGTGGAATGAGATAGGGATATACTGCCAAACCATTTGTATCATGAAAATTTGTATCATGGAAAATATGGGGTAGATATTTTGGCGGGAACAAGTATAAATGAAGTTACTCGGAGGTGGGGCCGAATAGCCTCATTACATTTTTCATCTTGTTATTTCATGTTTCTCTCGTACGTTGACCTAATTTTCCCGTTTTATATCACCACATGTAATGTGTTGTCCCCTCTATATTCGCCCCTTGGTGAGTAATAAAAAAAAAAAAGGTTGCTAGTAAGTTATTCTACTGGTATTTTTCATAGGCGGTGAGCTGGCAGAAACGTTAGCACGCCGGGCGAAATGCTTAGCAGTATTTCGTCTGCCGCTTCGCTCTGAGTTCAAATTCCGCCGAGGTCGACTTTGCCTTTCATCCTTTCGAGGTCGATTAAATAAGTACCAGTTACGCACTGGGGTCGATATTATCGACTTAATCCGTTTGTCTGTCCTTGTTTGTCCCCTCTGTGTATAGCCCCTTGTGGGTAGTAAAGAAATAGGTATTTTTCATAGTATTAAGACGTGTTGAAAATTTTGTGTAAGTGTTCGTTTGAACACTTTACCAAACTGTTTTTGCTGCTTTGTGTCAGTTTGTTTGTGCTTTCCCTTCTCTTATGAGGAGAGTTAGCGCAATGGAAAAGAGTAAAAAGAAAACGTTTTACTCAGACCTCAGCGGTTCTGAGTCGTCTTCTCCCGAAGACGAATTGTTGCAGGCTATTGAAAAAAAAATGGACGAGAGAGTGAAGGAGGGCAGAAAGTTCGCAGAAGTGGTAAGACGCCAAGAAGAAGAAGTAACATGAAAAAATTTGCTAACTATAAGAAAATGTTGAGTAAGGACGGTTCGAAAGTGGAATTGCCCACCCACCCCAACTCCGCAAGAAACATTGAAAGACTTCAGAGAGAGAACGATTACGTACAAGTCTTTTTTCGATAAAAACAGGCAAAATTGATATCGTAACTACAGGGCAAATTGAAAAAGCATTGAGGCCAATTTGGTATGACATTGCATACATTGCAAGAGTTCAAAATTCGGAATAGTAGAAGCAAGGTACAAAAACAAGAAAATTGCAAAGAACTAAGCAAGGACTATCAGGGATGAAGAATTTGTGCTTTTACTCACTTATATGAGACGTCAGGCATCAAGAGTCAGAGTTGAAAGAATTCCACTAGAGATAGATGTGGCCTGGATAGTGGCCGCAGTCCTCTTGGAAAAAGAGAACGACATAACGGTTCTCCAGGCCACAAAACGAATAGCGAAATGTAGAGAGGACAAACGCTTGAGATGACAATCTAAGTCCCAGCGGATGTCATGGAAAATAGAGTAAAGATCGTCATGTTGGACGAAGTAGTAATGAGAGTGAGGGTGGAGGGCAGAATCCCTCGATGCTTTAAATGTGGCTTAAAGGGTCACATCAGAGCGGACTGCCCTTCACCAACAAAAATGATGGAGGAGAACCAGGAAAAGGAACCACAGGAGGGGCAAGTGAATAAGGAAGAAGAAAAAATACTAACGGAAGAAAAGGACAATGAATGGTTTCCCATTCATTGATAAAAGAAGCTAAAGAAAAAGAAAATAAGTCCCATAACCACCCCACACCCTCTTCGTCCTGCCCTTCGCCTACAGGCACCAAACCTTCCCATCCCTCTCCGACACAAAAAGAAAGACATACATACAGACAAAAAACGCCCAAACTCCCTCCTCCCAGACAAAGGAAAAAAGGCTCAGTTATTATGTATGATGACGCTAATGAAGAATTGCATATTGAGATAGTAACTTGGAAAGACGGCATGGTAGTGAATACAAAGGAATTCGATAAAATTAAAAGTTGGTACTGTTATATATTACTTTCAGAAGAACAAAGAAAGAATACGTAAGGTATACTAGCCATCTCAATATGGCTAACCACAAAGGGTGGGTGTTACTGTAGCTCTTAGCCCCAGGAGATCATCGTCTCCAGCTGGCTTTAGGCACACTTTCTGTGCCCTTATGGTATTTGCAAATGGAGGTCATCCTTCTCTCGTAAACCTAAGTGACACGCACGGACTGCAGTTTCTAGGTATTTGCCTGTCTTCGGCGTACGGCAGTCACCGGTTTATGATGAAAGGGAGACCTGTTTGCAAATACTTATTGTTTTTCTAGTAACTTCCGTCATGATTTCGAAAAACTGTCTGCAAGCAATAATATATCTCTGAACGAGATGTAAAGAAAGAATATATTAAAATATAAAGGTGGACATAGAATGTGGAAAGTGGAACTAGATAGGAATATACTGCCAGGCTTTGTGACTTATGATGAGTTGCTGAAAGAACATGGGATAGATATTTTGGAGGGAACAGGATACAAAAGGAGTCAAAGGTAGAAATGAAGTTGCCCGGAGGTGAGGCCCAGTAGCTTCATTATATTTTTTCATTTTCATTTGTCATTTCATGTTTCTCATACGTTGTCCTATTCCCTCACCCTTGTTTTGTGTCCCCACATGTAATGTATCGTCCCCTCTGTCTTCGCCCCTTGGTGGGCAATAAAAAGATTAGGACGTTGGTGTTGCCTTGGTGAAGGTTTTCGATCTCTGGGTGCTCTTACAGAAACGTTAGCACGTGGGCGAAATGCGTAGCCGTATTTCGTCTGCCGTTACATTGTGAGTTCAAATTCCGCCGAGGTCCACTTTGCCTTTCATCCTTTCGGTGTCGATAAATAAAATACCAGTTACGCACTGGGGTCGATGTAATCGACTTAATCCCTTTGTTTGTCCTTGTTTGTCTCCTCTATGTTTAGCCCCTTGTGCGCAGTAAAGAAATATATATTTGCTACGAGTGATAAGCACATGGTTTCGAAGACGCTGTGTGAGTCTATTGTTTTCACTTATTTGTTATTGTTTTCTGTTCTAAGTTTTTGTTTAAACTCGTTAAGAACACCAGAAATTTCCTGGCTAGGGTTCTGTGGTTGTTTTTGCCCCGTAAGGGACAATATTTTGTCTTCGTAAAACGTCTAGTTTGAAAAAAAAAAACAACAAAAAAACATACGTACAAGATGGCATCATCAACTGTCATCATTGGAGTGGTGAGTGGGAGAGCCGTACCTTTCAACAGCCCTCCCTCAGACCAAGACTTTCCTCCTCTTCTTCCGTCGTCCACTCCCCTTGAAGACTCTGAGACGAAGGGTGACGGCGGCGATAGCGGCAACAATAACAACAATAAGAACAAGAAAAATCTGGACTGTGAAAGAGCACGAGGAATCAGCAGCGAGTACATCACCACCACCACCACTACCACTACTAGTAGAAGCAGCACGAAGTCAAGCAGCGAACATAGTGAGAACAACAGCAACAACAGTAATTCCAACCCCCACCAACAATACAGTCACTACAACAAGATACAGTATTCTTGTCTACTCTAGACACAAAGCCCGAAATTTCTGGGGCGGGGGCCAGTCGATTAGATCAACCTCAGCACGCAACTGGTACTTAATATATCGACCCCGAAAAGATGAAAGGCAAAGTCGACCTCGGCGGAATTTGCACTCAGAACGTAAAAAACAGACGAAATACCTCTAAGCATTTCGCCCGGTGTGCTAACGTTTCTTATTTTTTTACTGCCCACAAGGGGCTACATACAGAGGGGACAAACAAGGACAGACAAACGGATTAAGTCGATTACATCGACCCCAGTTTGTAACTGGTACTTATTTAATCAACCCCGAAAGGATGAAAGACAAAGTCGACCTCGGCGAAATTTGAACTCAGAACGTAAAGACAGACGAAATACCTATTTCTTTACAACCCACAAGGGGCTAAACACAGAGAGGACATACAATGACAAACAGATTAACTCGATTATATCGACCCCAGTGCGTAACTGGTACTTATTTAATCGACCCCGAAAGGATGAAAGGCAAAGTCGACCTCGGCGGAATTTGAACTCAGAATGTAGCGGCAGACGAAATACCGCTAAGCATTTCGCCCTGCGTGCTAACGTTTCTGCCAGTTCGCCGCCTTAGCATCACACAGTATTGAGAAAACAAACAAACAAGGAGACGGTGAACGACAAAATCAGTGCAAAGGACGTTAAAGAAACCAGCACGAATCTTAAAGACGTCAACAACAACAGCAAAGGTTTTTCCGACGTGTTTAACGCCGAAACAGAAATGTATTCGCTAGCCTTGAATGAGAAAATCCAAGTACTAGCAGAAGCCAAAAAAAAAATGATCAAATACGAAGGAAGTAAGGCAGCTGTATTTGTGCCTCCCAAAATAATTCAAGAGCGGAGAAAAAAGAACTGTATATTATAGGAGTGTACCCTGAAAGAGCAGAAGAGCAACACCGGCCGCAGTGACTCGGGTGGAGAAGGCCTTAAGAGACATCTTGGCGGATGTAGCCCACATGCAGAGGGGAAGACAGCTTGCCACCATCGAGGTCCTCTTCGAAAGTGAGGACCTCGCACGAAAGCACTCAGTGACGCTTCGTTGGAGTGAGGAGTGTGTTCTGTAGCCGACATATTTGTCAAGAAGAACTGCCAGGCTACGGATATCGGGTGTGCCACCTGGCATCAACATTTGGTGAATTGTGAAATGCGTAGTATTAAAAGAACCAGACACTCCTAGAATTCAGGCGAAGCAGGAAGAAAAACTGATCCGAGATAAATATAGAGATACTGCTTCATGTGAAGCCAGAAAACAATGAATAAATACCGGGGCGTATACAACTGCCTAAAGGGGTCTAACTAAATTTTGTCGTGGAAGGCGAGCTGGCAGAAACGTTAGCACGCCGGGCGAAATGCGTAGCCGTATTTCGTCTGCTGTTAAGTTCTGAGTTCAAAATCCGCCGAGGTTGACTTTGCCTTTCATCCTTTCGGGGTCGATTAAATAAGTACCAGTTACCCACTGGGGTCGATCTAATCGACTTAATCCGTTTGTCTGTCCTTGTTTGTCCTCTCTGTGTTTGGCCCCTTGTGGGTAGTAAAGAAATAGTTGTCGTGGAAGGCCAAAAGCCCAAATGCGACTTTTGTGGAGCCACAAACCATCATAGGGCCTTCTGCCCCGAAAAGATTGGATGCATACAAATACAAACACATTTTGACGACCCAAATTAGTTTTCACACACACACTAGTTCCTTTACTTCCTAAAGTGAAGATGAGGAGAAACCCCAGAAACCCCCAAAACCAAACAGAACGCCCTACCAAACAAAAGCACATAACCTCACACCAACAGACACTCCGGAAAACATAGTAAGGGCTATCACAACAAAGACAGACGCATCAAAAACAACATCATCCCCGCCAAGGCAGCAACTGTCAACACAACCACCACTATCATCATCTGTACCATCAACATAATCAGAACTCTACCCCAAAAGAAAGTGAGCACAGCAACACACAAACCCATAATGACTTGATGACCCTCATAACTCGAAACGAAGATATAGAGGGAGGGGTGTAATTTGCGGCACCAGCACTTTTACTGTGTTTAATGATTTAACGTTAGTGCTGATACCACTTAACACTTGTATGAACATCAGAGAAATTTTCCCCCACGACTTGTGAACCTTGAACTTAAATGCCACGAGCAGACTTTTAAAGGGTTTCCCAAAGAAGTCCCAACCAAACTTGGAGGTCGAGCTACTCGCCCACCAGCAGCATCGTGAAGGTAAGTAACCTCATCTTTAACCTTCATCTTGACTCTCTCCGGCCAACATTGCGAATATTAGAGTGGAGTGCATAAATGTACGTGGCCTAGGATTTTCCTGGAAGCAGGATCACCTGCTCAACGACCACAGGTCACTAGCTATGGATATGATGGCCGTCAGTGAAACCAGGATATCCGACACACGCGACCTAGCCCCCGTTTTCGACGATTTCGAGATCTACGCATCCCTTAGTCGGCTTGGAATGAGAGGCGACGTGGCAGTGCTGTTTAGGAAAAAGCCTGGATCTCGAAGTACGGTCGATTTCCTGGACCCAGAAGGTAAGTTGGTGGTCCTGAAAGTGAGCAATAGCGAAGGTGGTGCTTTCAGACTAGTCGCTGTGTACGTCCCAACTGGGTAGGGGTTGCCAGATTTCTTCAGACGTTCGAGGGTTTTCGTTGAAACATCTCGCTCTTTAGTTCTAGTGGGCGATTGGAACGCCATTTTGGATGCACGCCTGGACAGGGTGGGGCTAACCGATGGGAGAGGTGTGTAAAAGTCTCACAAACTGCTCAGTCGATCAATTTGGATTGATCAAAATCTTTTGACAGGGTTGAACATCAATACTGCACTCCAGTATTTTTGTTGAAAGGTAGCCCGTGTGAGCATTCGCTTATAAACCGAAGGAATTGAGAAGGAGTGGAGCGCCTGCCGAGGTACACCTGGCTGCCGGGGTAACCAGCATGTGTGGGGTTCCCCGGTTGTCCCTGTGAGAAAACCCCTCACTTTGGGGGAATTTTTGTTTAATTGTATTGTTAATTGCCATTGTTATTTTATTGTTTGCTCTATTTTGGTGTTAAACCCCCACCTGTCCCTTGTTTTGCATTGTCCCTATTTGTCTTTGTGTTTGGCTCCTGTGGCCAATAAAGAAACGATTATTATTATTATTATTATTATTATTATTATTATCATCATTAGTAGTAGTAGTAGTAGTAGTAGTAGTAGTAGTAGTAGTAGTAGTAGCGCAAAAGCATCATATTATAACGCGACATGAAATCTCTCTAACCTGATCAAGAAATTAAATAACAAGAAAAATTGTTTTGTGTTTTCCCCATAGTCACACTTCCTATATTTATTTAAATTAATTCTCGTTTAAGCATATATTAATAAATAAAAACTGTCAAATTCTAAGGGCGGCAGTACCAGGACATAGTAATTTTCTTAAATTTTTATTTCAATTTTTTATTATTTATTTATCTGAAGCCGTTGGCAGAATTGTTAGAACGCAGGACAAAGTGCATAGTGGAATTTCGTCCGTCTTTACATTCAAATCCCGCAGAGTCATTAACATGCCGGACAAAATGCTTAGCAGAATTTCGTCCGTTTTTGCCTTCAAATTCCGACGAGGTGTGAACTTTACTCTTTATCCTTTCGGGATCAATGAAACAAATATCAGCTGAGCACTGGAGTCGACCAAATAGACTAATCCACTTCGCCAAATTTTCGGGCTTTGTTGCATATATTAGAAAGTATTATTTATTTACCTTCTTAAGGTGACGGCAGAATTGTTTGTTTGTCGGACACAATGACCGAATTCTTAGCAGTATTTCTTCTGATTCTTTACGTTCTTAGTTCAAATACCACCGAGATCGACTTAGTCTTTCATCTGTTCGGAATCGATAAAATAAACTACTAGTTGATTAGTTATAATTTTGATGACGGCTTATTCTTTTCTCGTGGATGTTTTGTTAAAAAATATTTTTGATTTTAGCAAAGTTTAGTGTTTTATGTTTGCTAGCTTCCTCTCCACCTCAATTCCTTGCCAATACGGAACAATTTTTGTTGGAAAAATTCCCCAATGACATTCCTGATCGAATCGGAAGAGTATTCGTCATAGAGGGATTAGAATTCATCCTACAGAATAACTCTTTCAGCTTCAACGAGAACACCTACAGACATATATAGGGATTGCGATAGGAACGAGGGTAGCCCTTACTTTTGCTAACCTTGTCATGGCATACTTGGAAGTTCAGATATAGTAACACACAAGACTGAAATATGGGGACAACTTCCAAAAATATTTACACACCAACTGGAAACGCTACCTGGACAATTGTTTCATCTTGTGGTCACATAACCTTGAGCAAATCTTAGAATTCAAAAACTTAATTAATATTCACCACAGTATCGAATTTACAATGGGATACAGTTACAAACAGCTACCTTTTCTGGACATTTTAATCTTAAAAAGAGATACTAACATTGAAACTGACATCTACTTTAAACCAACAGACTCAAAACAAGAACTACCGTTCTCTTCCTGTCATCCAAAGCATAGAACACTAGATGACCATCAGGAAAAAAAAATTACCGAGTCCCTAAAAGGAAGTCAACCAAGCAGAACGCCGAACTTTACCAAAACGAAAATATGTTGTCCAAAATGGAAATTATTTTTGATTAACATGAAATGACGTTACGAAACCTACAACTAATCAGAACTTGTTCCTTCACCGTGGTCGTCACCAGGAAGCCAACTAATCAAAACACACACACACAAATATATATACATACGTAGTACGTACATACAACATACATACATACATACATACCAGTGGTGTATGGTGGTTGTTGCTGAGTTGGGTGTGCTGCATACCTAATTTCAAGCAGGGTTATAACAAAAGTTTTCCATTAAGATTTGTGATTAAATTAATGAATAAAGTTAATATTTATAATGAATTTGCCATTTCCGATGATGTGCAGCACACACTTAGCACATCCGGAATATACGCTCCTGTCTCATGTACACATGTACACATACATACATACACACATGTACACATACATGCATACATACATACATACATACATACATACATACATACATACATACATACATATATATCATGCATACATATCATGTGATGAAGGGGAATTTATTATTTTATTTCTCTTTTTGTATAACACTATAGCAACATAGAAAGAGAAAGCAAAAGCTATGCTGAGAGTATTTTAAGAGAGTGAAAGAAAGTATTAATGAATCTTTATAAAGCAAGCTTGAGGGCCGCCATTGTGAGGGGAAATTAGAACGTTGACGTGATGAAATAACACAGGTGTGGAGAGAGAGAGAGAGCGAATGACAGAGGGCATGATCGAAATACACCAAGTGACTGAGAGAGGAAGGGAGATATAGATAGATAGATAGATAGATAGATGGACAGACAGACAGATAGATAGGATAAGATAGACAGACAGATAGACAGAGAGGTGAGGATTCGTGTATCGAAGTGTCTGGTGGAGAAAGTTGTCTGGAAATGAAGAACAAATCTTGATAAAGAGAGGAAGAAACGAAAGGAAAAGTATTAGATAGATAGATAGATAGATAGACAGTTAGATAGATAGACAGATAGATAGATAGTTTGGTAGTGAGCCAAGAATAATAATAATAAAAGAGTATGAGGAAGTGAGTCCGAGATTTAGGGAGCAAAGAGACGCCGTTTGAAACGTGCAACAGGTAATGGTAAACCAAAGAGAACATCTCAGTCACAGAGAATTTGCTTGGCTTCAAACTACAGATCGACGAATATAAAAAAGTCAATGACCGATGTAAATTGGATATAAAAGTACTGCAAAGTTTAATAACCACAAGATCAACACAGGAAGAAAACGAAGCCGATCTTGAAGCAGAAAGATTAAATTTACTGAAGAGAACCAAACGGATACTACGTTTGTGTGTGCATGTGATACACACGCTCATTCACTCATACACACGCACACATACACACACACACACACACAACACACACACATTCTCTCTCTTTCTCTCATACACACACACATAAATATTTATATATATATAGGTAAACACTTATGAACTGAGGGTGCTGCTGTACCCACATTTTCTAATGCACGAGTCAATGTCTCACGTGGCGAAGAAACAGCTCTGTAGGTGTCTGGCCCCTATATATGTGTGTGTGCGCCTCTGTGTGCGTGTTTATGTGTGTGTGTATTTACACACACACACACACACATATTCACCAATGGTTAATTTTACAAGGAATGTGTTTAAAGTTGTTTAACTTTTCTCTATATTTAATAAATTGTGTACGGTTCTTTTTCTTTTTTTTTTTGGCGGGGTATAATTCAAGAATATATATTTCTTTACTACCCACAAGGGTCTAAACACAGAGGGGACAAACAAGGACAGACAACGGGATTAAGTCGATTACATCGACCCCAGGGCGTAACTGGTGCTTAATTTATCGACCCCGAAAGGATGAAAGGCAAAGTCGACCTCGGCGGTCGTTGATCGAGTAATTACATTCACCGTTTCTCGGGAGCTATTTTCAAAGTTTTATTATACACTTAATTTACTCCTCCTGTATGTGTGTATTTTATAAGGGAAACATATGTAATAACTGATGTAGAAAAAAGATCGATTTCAATTTTTAATGTAATGATAGATAGTAATGGCAAATTAAATCATTGAAGTATTCATGATGCATTAAGAGTGAATATTTCTTTATAAACAATGTTTGTTTGTTTTTTGTTTTATATCAGGGTGCATGAGCAAATGATTTGCTTTTGCTCCCACATGTGATGCTTCTGCATAGAGTTTCGAATCCTGTATGTGCGTTTTTTATAAAAGAAAGATATGTAATAACTGAAGTAGAAAAAAGATGGATTTCATACATGAACTTTTGTTTGTTTATTACATGACAATAATAAATGAGTTGTATGTGTTATTTTATTTACCAATACAGTAATGGCAATTACATAATACAGTTAATTTAAATAGGTAATTTAGTCATTCTTGAATGTAATGGGAAATTAAGTTATTGAAGTATTCATGTTGCATTAAGAGTGAATATTTCTTTATAAACAATGTTTGTTTTTTTTTATATTTCGAGGTGCATAATCAAAAAGATTTGCTTTTGGTAACCACACGTGATGTTCCTACATAAAGTTGGCCATGTGAAAAGCATGTACATTATTTACATTCGATATATTTGTCCTCATTTTGTTTGTTGTTAACACAAGGTTTCGTTTGATATACCCTCCAGCCTTCTTCAGGTGTTTTGGGGAAATTTCGAACCTGGCTTCTCATTCCTAAGGTATTTTTCGATTTTATTATTATTATTATTGTTGTTAGCGTTCAGGTCACTGCTTGGAATCGAACTAAGAATCTTGGGTTTAGTAGCCCGCGATCTTAACCACTACGCCATTTGCTCGTGGGCAATTATGTAGTGAATTTAAGGGCTTACAAATCTAATATTTTCCCCAAGGCATCTGAAGAAGGCTGGAGGGTATATCAGCCGAAACGCTGTGTTAACAACAAACAAGATGAGGACAAATATCCTTCGAATGTAAATAATGTAAATAATGTACATAATTCCCTATCTCTTAAATATAGAACTGTGAAAAGAATGGTTCTTCAAAACATAATAATTGAAGGACAATTGAAAGATTCAGTTTTAGCGTGAATGAAGGTAGAAAAATAGCTATATCATATAGAAGAATAGCAGGTGGCACTGGAAAGGCCACAGGTCAAGTAGAACACCCATTTGTCACAGTTTCTTTTGACATTTGAATAAGGCCGTATGGCCAAGGAAAATTGAAAGATTCAGTTTCGAATCTGAACCAGGGTGAAATTACCCTTACAGATTTAGATTTATTCCTCCTGTACATGCGTATTTTATAAGAGAAAACATGTAATAATTGAAGTAGAAAAAAGATCGATGTCATACACGTTAAGTTATTGAAGCATTCATGTTGCATTAAGAGTGAATATTTTTTTTTAAACAAGATTTTTGTTTTATTTCGGAGTGCATAAGCAAAAAGATTTGCTTTTGGTTGCATAAGTAATGCTGCTGCATAAGGTTGGCCATGTGAAGACCATGGTTCTTCATGTTGCAATCCAGCAAACTTTTAGTGTTTGGGACTGAGTTTTATAAATGCTTGTAACAAAAGGAAGTAGTTATAGGAAACTGTAACGGCTTAAATCGGAATGGGACATTAGATGGTATAACTTGTATGCGAGGAATGAAGACAGTGTCACCTTTACCACAACCAGTGAAAATATTTGCCTCAATACAGTTCCTCATAATATTAGATCAAACAAGACCAGACCAGATCAGACTAAACTAGACCAAACCTGTCCGGACCAGACTAAACCAAACCAGATGTAATTCAGAAAATAATGAACTTAATATTTTTTCGTTCAGATACGATGCAATCCCTCGGTTGTTTCTCTCGATCTGATAGAAATATCATCTTTAAATTACATCCGGCTACAGTGATCATCTACCTTTCACTATTAAGGGCCCATTTTATTTAAATGAATTTTCCCATTGAGCCCAAGTCTTTGAAAGGTCTGTCTACTTAATAAGCTGGTTTTATTAACTAACAAGAAACCCGTTTTCCCGGTTTCATTTTTCTATTGTCACTTAATATTTATGTACAAGGGAGTAATCGTATATAACTTCAAAATTGTACGTAACTGGGTTCTCTGAAAAGAAGGGATTCGAGAACAAAGCACAATGAATGACATGATAGCAGTATACCAATAGCACAAATTCTGCTCGGCCGAACATGTTGCAAGATTAACAGACAGCAGCTGGACCAATGCAGTTGCCGAGTGGTATCCAAGAGATTCACTCGCATTCGTATTCGTATTTATTGCAATGGTAGTAGTAGGATTCATAGAAGAAGTTTCGTGGGAATATTGAATTCACAAGCAGTCCCCGACATCCCTGTTTTCCGCGGAGTCTCCACAGACGCAGGGACAGAACGACCTCGAAGCCGCCGGTTGCCGATCAGACGCCTCTTGGAATTTTCACCAGAGCCCCGTTGGCCAGGCTGCGGCCCTAATACTACTCGGTGCCAGACCAATCCGCCTTGGGTGGCCCTACCAGGAACAGAAGTTCCTGACGGCAAAGCTCTGACACTGCCCATTTACACCACCCTACCGCTTTGAGGAGAGGATGGATGGACTTTAGGGTTCGTGATGCCGTTAGGACCAGAGAAGAAGCCGGCTCAACCCACCCTGGGTGAACGCCGTCACAAGTACAAGTACAAGAGATTGGAAAAGGTCACTCGGAAAGACTTCCACAACGATGGGAAGATGATTTAGTAAAGCAGTTTGGGCCAAGATTGAAAAGAACGGCGCAAAGGAAAGAGAATTGGAGGCGCATTTTGCCCAGCAGTGTGTAATGAAATCCAATTGTCCAGTCGATACAGCTGATGTAACTAAGTAATTATATTTAAGTGAATAATTATCGGTAAGAAAGTAATTATATTTAAGTATATAATAATACGCTGCTGAATAATTATATATTTTAACTGTGGCTTTTTAAATTCTTTAACACAGCTCATATATTCCATTTTATTTTATTTTATCTTATTTATTTTATCTAGTTTCAGCTCACGAGCTGTGGCCATGCTGGGGCACCGCCATTTGTTGGTATTAAGTAAGGAACCGCCGCCCTTCTTTCATATACTAAAAGAGAAAATGCACATTAGATCATGTAGTCTTAAATAAACATAAAAAATGGTTTGGTCAAAGCTAGAATGCTTTCCACCAATGAATTCCTCTCGATGAAGACTGGTCTGGAATAAAAGAACGGCAACAGCAACAACAACATAAAAAAGTCATAACCATTTTGTTTCTCTGTTATGACATAGTCTCATTGTTATGAGTCAGTACAGGACACCGCACCTAACACTGCTAGTGTAATTCACTTTTGTTTTAGATTCACTCTTTAAGCTCCGGTAACGCAGCGGGCAGTACTTCAGTGCTACAATCCTCAAATACCAATACTCCAGGGAGTGTTACCGTTCTGTTGTGGAACCGATGGGTTAGACTTACAAAAAAAAAAAAAAATGCAGCATCGTACTTGAACAGGAGCTGATGTAATTCTTCCTCTATATTAATCAGTTGCTATAAATGTATCAAAGCGACAGAAAGTTTGTATTATCAGAGTAATTATTCTAACTGGCTATAAAAAATTTTCAACACCGCTCATATACTCCCTTCGTTGACACTAAGTAAGGAACCGCTACCCAACCTTCATACGCTAAAAATGGTAACGCTCAGATCACGTAGTCTTAAATAAACATAAAAAGACGGTTTAGTCATAGCTAGAATGCTTTCCATCACTGAATTCCTCTCGATAAAGACTGATTTGTATCATCACGGCTGACTGGTTTATCAAGTTACTAACCTAGAGGTTAATGGGCTGAATGTGTTATACCTGCACGGACGGGTTACATAGAAAAGACATCTAACTGTTATAGACCTGGTCCAACACGATGTAAGTTGGCTACCATGAAATATGATGCCACGCTATGATTATATTGGGAACTTAGTAAAATCGAAAGATATGAAGCCAATGAGCGAGAATCTAGTTAGTCAGTAAATTTGCTGAAAATAGCAGTCAAATCAATTTTTAAAACATGACTATTTTAATGAAAGGATACATTTGGTAACATAGTGCTTAGTATGCTGTGTATGCAACACACACGCACGCATATATACATACTCACACACGCACGCAAGCACACACAGACACACAATACACACACAAACACAAAATACACAAACTGGGTGGTCAGAACTGGAACCCATTGATCATAGATTTGCTCAAACAGGACGCTGACTCGTGGGTTAAGCAGCAATAAGTAATGAGTGCTTTGTGGACTCGTTGGTGGCTAGGTCGAGTCCTTCGTGATCCCTGTTTGGCAACTGAGAGATGCGACAGCTCCTCACTATTACGTGCAATTCGATGTATACAATGAATTTCGTTGACTGTTGCATAGTCATTTAATGACAGAGTCCACCCAAGTACAAATGCATACGAAAAATGCATACAGCTGAAGTAGGGCCGCAGTGATTTGCTTGTAACCGCTGATTTACAAAAATTCCTCCATAGGGGTATAAAAAAAGTACCATAAATTCCATAAAGCCCTCTTATAGCTGTGCAAACGTTGCAGTAACTATTATTATTATTAAAAGCAAACACTACACACACACACACATGTATGAGTAGGACGTGTGTGTGTGTGTGTGTGTGTGTGTGTGTGTATGTATGACAGCGAAGTGGCAGAATAGTTTCAGTGTCAGATAGATCGTTCCCGCTGAAGCGCCGAGTTCAAATTGTACAGAGGTCAACATTTCAATTCATCTCTTGAGGTCACTAAATAAAGTTCCAGTTTATAACTGGAGGCGATTTTTTTCCCTTCCCTCTCCCCCTCTCTCTCCGTTCTGGAAGGAATAGCAAATGGCCAAACCTGGTGAGAGATGGACCTCACGTCTAAAAGTATCCGAAACTCAGCCTGTTGCTCCGTCAAGAGTTGAAATGCCCAAAATAAGGTGTGAATGTATGTATATATGCATGCATACATGCATGTATTTGTGTGTTTCTACAGAGTGAAAAAGTAACATAGATATTCTTATTTCTCTCTCTCTCATTTACTGTCACACATACACACATACAAAGATGGAGAGAGAGAGAGGAGAGAGAGAAGAGAGAGAGAGAGAGAGTAATACCGGTATGCTAAAAAAATTTTGAGTTTTTAAAATTATCTCCAAAAATTGACATCACAGTAAGGAAAGTGATAAGATTATTTCCAGGAGGTAAGAGGACGGTAGTAGACATAGATTTCTGAATCAATAGCATTCCTCAGCACATAAATTTTCCAGCCTTATCTCCAGCAGACAAAGAACTTTGACTTATACAAAACAATAGTAGAAAGCAGTAATGGCTTAAGTAATTTGCATAATTTAAATATAAATGAGCTAAAAGAAATAACTTGAAATGGTCAGTCAGTGGCATGTATGCAAACCACCCATCACGGTCCTAAACGCTTAAAAGATTTTAGTGCTCAGCCCCACCATATATATATAATTAAAAATATAAACAATGATAAGCCATAAATTAAATTATTATTTTTCAAAATGAAACAAAGCTAACAGTAACACAGAAAATAATGGTTTAAAAAAAAAAAAATTGTATACTTCCACGTATTATTTGAAAAGTTTTCTCCTTGTTTTATTCACTAAGTCTTTGGCCCGATCCTCACTATGGCACAACGAACACTTCGAAATTATATTTGGTGTCATATAAGCCACCGCGAATATTATTTCAGCAAGTTTAGAGTGATTTTTCTTTTGTGCCGCAAACCATTTATTATTTCTGTAGTACCCCACTTCACTTCCTTTGATAACCTAAGCAGGTGCTTATGTTGCTTAACAGTTAATCTACCACCGTCATCACTGCTTTCTACCGTATTTTGTATAACTCTAAGTCCTTTGGCTCCTGGAGATAAGGCAGGATGGTTGTCGTGCTGATAAAGACTGTTGAGACAGAAACGTGTGTCTGCGATTATTCTCTTGTCTCCAGTCAATAATCCAGCCCCTTTCCTTAATGGAATGTTAGTTTTCGAGAAATCTTTAATCTTGCGATTATTTTCCCTTCTCAAGTGTGACTGATCATAATTACCATCTGATAATTACGATACATCCTCTTGCGACGGAAATAGTTCGGATGTTATCAAAACTGTTTGGCTATAAGCTATTTAATATAGCGACATTCCTTTATGTTATTCATATGCTTGCCACTGGCCACTTCAAGTTATTTCTGTTAGATCATATATATATATATATATATATATATTATATATATATAAAAGGCTGCGAGCTGGCAGAAACGTTAGCGTGCCGGGCGACCTGCGTAGCCGTATTTCGTTTGTCGTTACGTTCCGAGTTCAAATTCCGCCGAGGTTGACTTTGCCTTTCATCCTTTCGGGGTCGATAAATTAAGTACCAGTTACGCACTGGGGTCGATGTAATCGACTTAATCCCTTTGTCTGTCCTTGTTT
>NC_043009.1:40706879-40726879 GCF_006345805.1 Octopus sinensis
TATTACAATACATATATACATTCTTTGATAATAATAAGAAAATGTTAAAAACAGTTTACAAGGAAAAATCTTGAGAAAATATTAAAAGTTCATGAAAAATATTAGGATTTCATTGAAAATCATGTTTGTTTGGAAGTATCTATATACATACATAGAAGTTCAAAAAGGTTATATTTTGGTGGTATATATATATATATATATATATATATATATATATACAGAAGGAGATATAATTAGGATTTTACAAAGAATTTGAGATAAGCTGAGATATTCAGACAGTGGTTATTCAAAAGAAAACCAGGCTCGACAGACCATCTGATGATCGAAAACGAGTAATTCTGAATACTAGGGATCGGAGCCTGAGGTGGTGGAAAAAAAGTTCCTGGCTTTGGAAAAAGAAAATCAAGGAGGACCAACTAATTACGATTCACACACTGGATCTTTACTGTTTGGCTGCCAATTTTCAATCTCGTCAATTTTGTTGGTTTGTTTACAGTTTCATATAAGAACACGTGCTATTTTAGGAATGTTGACAACACGTACAGTCAAGCACAAAATGACAGCCTCCAAATCCTGTTTTCTGACTGGGTGAAAATGATCAAACTTTAAACCTGTATAACGTTTTAAAACTTTTTCTGGAAAAAGGGAAATGCCTCATGAGATTCAGCTTGGAAAATTACATTAATGTACCAAATTCAAAAAAAAAAATTTCAATATACTTAGTAATTTCCACAGGTGCAGGCAAGCAGAACAGATCATACACACTTAATGCAGCAGTTCTTCAGTTTTACTAAGCCCTGTAGAAGAACTCGGAAGGTTGGGCCTTCAATCTGGCTTTTCCGATACTCTTAAAGCCAGGAACTTTTCAGGACCCCATCGTACATATTTTGCTTGTGTTTTATAATTATATTCTTTGTTATTAGATTCAGGTTTGAGTGTTACGCAGACTATAAAAAAAAATCATGTGAAATACTTTACAAGATTTTGAATAGCATATATTATAAACAATCTCGTGTTTTATCTTTTTTGTTGTGTACATAGATATATGTGTGTGCGTGTCTTTGTGTTTATTCCTACAATTGTTTGACAACCGGTGTCGATTCATTTAGGTTCCTGTAACGTACTTGTTCTATGAACAGTGACTAATAGAAAAAGTACCAGGCTATTTGAAGCACTGCGATCGATTTGATCGATTAAACCTCGCCAAAGCATTGATGCAGTGTGGGCGCAGTCCAAAGTCTGAGACAACGGAAAAAATGTGTGTGTGTGTGTGTGTGCACGTCGCGCACGCACGAGTGTAGCAATTTAACCAAATCATCGGCTCAAATGTTTATGCGAACAATATTTGACATTCTCTAACTACGAACAACAAATTAAGTTTAAATATATTTAATGAAATTGTTGACAGGAATCCAAACACGCATCTTTTTTTATTTTGTAAACATGCTAGCATAAACAACATCTTGAATTCGTTATATATATATATATATATATATTATATATATATATATATATACATACATACATACATACATATATATACATACATATAGATACTTACACACACACACACACACACACACACACACCACACACACATATATATATATATATATGTATGTATGTATGTATGTATTATGCATTAGTATATACATACATGTATGCATACATATACATACGAGGGATGAGTGTGCAAAGTTCCTGGCTTTGGCTGAAAGGAAGTAGAGGAAGATCAGTTAAATATGATTTTATTCAACAAATTCCTCTCTCTCAGATTCACACACTTATTGCAGCGGCCCTTCAGTTTTTCTAAGCCCTATAAAAGAACTCGGAAGGTTGGGCCTCCAACTGGACCTTTCGCAACACCTTTAAAGCCAGGAACTTTTCTGTCCCCCACCCTTCGTGTAAATGTACACACACACACACACACACACACACACAACACACACACACACACACACACATATACACACATATACACACACACACATACACACACACACACACACACACACACACTCATATAATGGAGAAATTGCACAAAATGTATAAACAGATGATGAGTAAAGCACCGGCACAGTTTCGATTACCTGCTGTTATATATATATATATATATATATATATATATATACATATATACATACACCAAATTAAGTAATATTGTACTTCCTGAACTTCGTACCAACATATTTAATTGGAATTCCTTATGAAACTAGATACGAATATTGACGTCTGTATAAGTATGTATGAGTAACTATACGTAAATACTTTAATTTTATTTTACGTTTTGCTTGTTTCAATCATTAGATTGCGACCATGCTAGGGTATCGCCGTGAAGGATTAATCGAACAAATCTACCCTAGTTCTTATTTTTTAAAAAGCTTAGTACTTATTCTATTGGATTTTTTTGCCGAACCTAATTTACGGGGAATATAGGCACACCAACATCAGCTGTCAAACAGTGATGCTAGACAAACATACACACACATATAAATATAGAATAGCCTTACCCAAGGTACTGTGCATTGGAACTGAACCCAAGACCACATGGTCAAGAAGCAAGCTTCTCAACTACACAGCCTCATCTGTACTTACTTTCTTTAAAAAACTCGATTTTTTAACTAATATCTTACATTACAAAGTATTTAATTTTAATATGACGAGACGAAATAACGAAAAGAGAAATATTGGTTTCAAATTTTGGCACAAGGCCAGCAATTTTAGGGGAGGAGTAAGTCGATTATATCGATCCACCTGTGTTCAACTGGTGCTCATTTGATCGACCCCGAAAGGGATGAAAGTCAAAGTTGACCTCGTCAGAAATTGAACTCAGATCGTTAAGACAGACGAAATATCGCTAAGCGTTCTAATGACTTATGTACGTACGTATGCTTGGCGGTTTACAGCGATCGTATCTCAAAAATTGATCCGATCAATGAAGTGAAAGTTCTAGTTTTCGTGTCACAAATTTTTCAAATCGTGCAGCTCATCATTTTTGTTTCTTTTCGAGGTTGAAGCAATTAATTAATGCATAATGTAAGGTTCAGCATGCAATAATGTACTCACGAAAAGTATATATATTTTTCTCTCACCATCTTTATTAATCTCCAAGGCAATTCGTTGAAATTATTATTAATTTTTTTTTTTTTTTTGCCTACAGACGTACGTCGTGATAACATTATGTATATTCGGTACATCTCATGTGCAATAAGCGAAATTTTCAAAGTTAAATCCGTTTTAGAATTATGTATACTCTTGGGGTACGTAATCATTAGGAAAAGGAAGAATATTCTACCAGTGATACAAAACATTATATAAAATTTTAGTTAATGTATTTGTTTTGCAAGATTCCTGATGTGAAATCATGTGCTGAAACAGATAGTGTTATATTTGGGGATGATCGTATTAGAATGAGCAGAACAAGAGACACGTAGGATAGAGAGTCGCTGATGAGGTCACAGGATGCGTGATGAAAGACTTTAGACAAAGAAACAAAAATAATAATAAAGCTGAAATGAAGTCCAACTATATAATGTGTGTGTTTAATTGGCAAAATATGACCATCTCCAAGTATAAGGATATTATATAAATTGTTTCTAATTAAAGCACAATCAGAGATTTTGAGAGAAGGAATTTCATCGATACCTTCAGCATCTGGTACTCGACTGGTACTTTATTTTAGCAATCTTGAAAAGAGAAAAGGCAGAGATGACTTCGGTAGAATTTGAAATCAAAGCGCAGAGAACCAAAACGAATGACGTATAACATATTATCCAACGTGTTGATGACTCGGCCATTTCAGAGGAAAGATTAGAACCAATTCGAAATCAAGAATTTAAAGCACGAAGACGTTCATCTCCATTTCTGACAGTAAAGAGCCTTTGGTCGTTGGTCGAATATGAGACTTGGCTGCGCGGTAGAATAAATTCTATTGCACAACATATGCTGGTTTCCTCTACACCAAATAGTTTCAATGAACTATCAGTTTGATCGAACTTTCTCGATAAAATATATTTAAACGTTGCTAAACGCGCCCAGTGTGAGAAACGGAAGTATCTCTAATCTCATCTTTATATTATTCTTTCGTTTGTATTCATGTCTATACACAATTCTGAAAACCTTAACCTTGAATATCATTCACTAATTGAACATCATTCACTAATTCACTAATTGACCACGAGATATACTGATGAGATATAAAAATATCGAAACGTATGTTGCGGATGACGAAACCGAAAACACGCCAGGAAGACAGATTATTTAATTTTATCTGAATCCGAACCTTCACTTTGTTTTACAGTGAAGATTATTACAGACCACACGAAATGACTGAAATGTAAAACTGTAAGACTTTATAATTATTTTAATACATTCTTGTATTTATTCAAAGACGAGTCAGACATTGAACAAATATAATGGAGATGTGTGTGTTTTGGGTCTTTTATGGGTATACATACAAGCACACACACACACACACACACACACCACACACACACACACACACACACACTCATATATATATATGAATATATAAAAATATATATATATAAGTAGAGTGTAGTGTCACTTATTTCTATATCATGTTAGCGTTCAAGAATTTGGACACAACGGACTTCAGCAAACTTTCATAGCTGTTGAGTTAGCAAAAGTAGAGATGATAGTGTATATGTATTCAGTGCTTCGGTGCCACATACGAAAACTAAATGCCTCTAACCGTTCTGCTTGCTCACACGTGCACGCGCGTACACACACACAACATATATGCACAAAATAAATGTATTATATATATATATATATACATATATATGTATATATATATATATATATATATAATACAAAATGTGACAAGAACGCAAAACATTCGGACAGCTAGGTGATACAAATAGGACAACAAAACATCCAGATAGACGATACAAAGAAAACAATGACGCGTCATTCGAAGCTTTCTTTCCTCAGTCAAGTACCAGATTATCTTCGTAATTTCGGCTGATTATACTTGAGATTGCTCCAATCTGGCCAGCCCCAAGGAAAAACTAAGCTAAGAGAATTAGATTCCTTGGAAGAAAGCATCGAATGTATACAAAAACAAGGATTATATATATATATATATATATATATATATATTGCACCACAGTCACGTAGATTATAAATGAACTTTCGACTACATAAAAATGATATTTAATAAACCAAATAAAATAACCCTAAACCCATGTTGTGTTATTTGTTGTTATATTTAGCAAAAGTATTTGTTTATATCTATAATTTGTTTTGTCGCAGCTTTGTTAAAATAGGACGACATTATCAGCTTATCAACTACGATAATAATTTCACATGTTTTATCTTGTGGAACATGCTCTTGTTTTTGTCGTTATTGTTCTCGTTTAGTCCAGGGTCAGCTTTGATAGAGCAAACCCATAACGAAAGGCGTTCTGTGTCAGTTCCAGCCTTTGTTCGGGTATAATGCGTCTAGGACTTCTTTATTCAATGTATTATTCGTATCGTTTAGAGGGTTAGGTGGGAACTGAGGAAGAAGTATGACCCTTGGATATTTCTGTCTCGTGTCCTAGAACTCAAAGTCAGTAACCCGTATAAGTAACCGAGATCTCAATAACCTACCTTACAGCTGAGTGGACTGGGGCAACGTGAAATGAAGTACCTTGCACTTAAATATAACACAACACCCAGTTCGGGAATCGCAGTTACAATCTTACGCTCGTGAGCTCAACACCCAAAACCACTGGACCACGCGCCTTTACGATTTGAAGAAGATTTAGTTGCTACCACAACGAATCATGCAACCACGTAGAGACTCCATCATTAGCTCGATTTTAAAAAAAACAAAAAACTTATGCTGACTTTTCAGGTGTTTTCTTTAGTTACATATTTTAACAATTCATTTCTTTAGCCGTGCTACAACCAGGTTCAAACGCAAGCTATGGTGTACTTTGTTTTAATCTTTCCGAGATCGGCACACAACACTAACCACTTGAGTAACCACAATCATTATCAGTTAAAGAGTATGACTAAGTGGCGAGTGGCGAGTACCAAACTCTCACTAATTGTTTATAAAGCCTATGTGGTCGCGAGACGACACAGACACCTACATCTCGGCCCTCGGACCCTTGATTCAAAGGAACATTCACGGGAGAGAGAGAGAGAGAGAGAGAGAGAGAGAGAGAGAGAGAGAGAGAGAGAGAGAGAGAGAGAGAGAGAGAGTGAACAGCACCAACACTCGACTAGTGGCGATTTTACAGTTGGATGAACTGAAGAAATGTGAAATGAAGTGCTCTAGTCAAGGGCATAATGCATCGGTTGCTCAAGAAATTGAACCCATGATGTTATGATCGTGGGCCTAATTGAGATATGTATGTATGCAGATATGTTTTTCCTTCGAGTTCAAGCAGATCGCTAACAAACACCTTTCGAGTTCCCGGTGTTTGTAAATACGTGGTTGACTCGCAGTGTTGGTTGAGCCGTTGATGCACATACCCATATGTGTGGATCTATACACCTAAAGAATCTCAGATGGAAAATCTTCAGAATATCTTACAAATCCACATTGTGCCTCTAATAGATAGAAACGTTAGAACGCCGGGCGAAATGCTTAGAGGTATTTCGTCTATCTTTACATTCTGAGTTCAAATTCCGCCGAGGTCGACTTTGCTTTTCATCCTTTCGGTGTCGATAAATTAAGTACCAGTGACGTACTGGGGTCGATCTAATCGACTGGCCCCTTACCCCAAAATTTCGGGCTTTGTGCCTAAAAGGGAAAAGAATATTTTGGATTTGGAAAATATGCATGTTTTTTTCACTTTCTTTGAAAAACCTAGTATTTCTAAGTTTTTGTGTGAAATTGTGGGTACATAGCTCAGTGCACTTATGATGATAGGTGCAAATGAGAATTTAGAGTCAGGGTACAAGAGCTATTAGTTCTGTCTTAATTTACTATAAATGTTTTCTGTTTTTCTGCACTTTTGATGGTGTATTCTCTTCTGCTGGGCAGCTGACTTTTACAACAGAGCATGATTTTTGTTCCCTGTCTCACGGAACAATATCTGGTGTGCTATGTTTGCACCGAAATGTTGTTTGTATTGGAGTGTTCCACCAATATTCCTTGTTTTCAAAGGTGTGAGTACATGCTGGTTTTGGCAAGCCTTTGATATATACGTCAGGGCAATCCTTCCTGCTGGTAGCATTGTAAATAGTTTTTGCAACTGTATCATTCCTCAGAGGCAGGCAGTATCTTGTATGTATGTATGTATGTATGTATGTATGTATGTATGTATGTATGTATGTATGTATGTATGTATGTGTATGTATGTATGTACGTACGTACGTATGTATGTATGTATGTATGTATGTACATACGTATGTATGTATGTATGTATGTATGTATGTATGTATGCATGTATGTATGTATGTATGTATGTACGTACGTACGTATGTATGTATGTATGTATGTATGTATTACGTACGTATGTATGCACGTATGTATGTATGTATGTATGTATGTATGTATGTATGTATGTATGTATGCATGCATGCATGTACGTACTTATATATGTATTATCTGTGCATCTATCTGTCTGTACATGTATGTATACATGTACGTATATATCTATGTGTATATATGTTTGTTTATGAATCTATGTGTGTATGCATGCTTGTATGTGGCTGTGTGTATGTATCTGCACAAGTGTACGTATTTATTTGTGTATGCATGTATGCATGTATGCGTGTATGTATGTATTTGTGTATTTGTATATTTGTGTTTGTAAGTATATGTATATGTATGCCTGCATGTGTCCGTGTGTATGTATGTACATACGTACGTATGTATGTATGAATGTATGTACATAGGTATGAGTGTGTGTCGTTGAATGTTATGAAAATATTCGCCATCACCAATATTTAGTGTTACGTAAAGACACCTAAGAATTCTTTGAATCATTTTATGATACATATATGATACAACAAAACTAAGAGAGTACTATTACTGATATACCACCGATAATACAACTGATAATACACAATGGGTATCCTAAGATTACAAGATTCTCTATGCTAATCCATAATTTATAATTAAAAGCATTACTAAAATACCATTTTTCAATAGTATAAATAGTGTACAGAGAATTCTAACTGAAAATTAACTGAGATTGTCTTGGAAATGTCTCCAATAAAATAAACAGAACAAAAGCCTTGTGTTAAAAAAGAATCAGTCCAATTCAACTATTGTCAACTCTAATGGAATTAAATAAAAAGGAAAAGCAAAAGAAGAAAAGAAATGGTAAGTGCGCGGAGTGTGAATGTTCCACAGACACAGTTTGTTTCATGCAAATCTTTCTCCCGTACCTTCACACTTGTCAGATAACAAATAAATGGTTCAAGATTACAGGTGAAGCGTCACCTGCTGGCACTTTTCCTAATATCTCTTAGACTGGTTTTGTTTTCTAGCATTTGGAAATTTTTTGTTTTCTTTTTTATTATATTTATTACTTTGTTTCTATCTTTCTTTTCCTTTCATTTAAAACAAAAAAAACGTCTTTAGACGATTTAGAATGTGAAAAGAAAAGTCAAGTACAGACAAAATTGTTTGAGCTATTTTGAGAACATTTTTGGCCTAGACTACTGAAGACAGCCACAAATTTTAAACATAGAATCGATTTTTTTATCAGCTTTGCTGAGAATTTTAAATTATGCAGTAAATCTATTTCTTTCTTCAAAAACCTCCAAAAATCTCTTCACAATTCTAAGATGTTTTAACCACTTTATTGTCTTTTGACTTTTTCCTTGTTTTTCTTTCTCACATTCATTATCTTATATCCGTTCTTCTCTTCCTTCATTCCCGCTTTTTGTTTTTTTCCACTCCTTCGTTTTTCGGTTTTATTTTCTTCTTTCATTTTTTCTTCACTTCTTTGTTTCTTCCTTCCTTCCTTCCTTTCTCCCTATCCTGTCGTTTTTTCCGGGCCATTAATTCAAGTTGCGTCATCACGGATTAATCTTCACACAAAATTTACTTCCCAGCCGTTCTTAGATCTCGTGAAAACTGGTTAGACGACAACGATTCACTAAGGAGACGTAACACGACCGAAACAAGCATAGGGATGTCACTGTACTAAAAATCAACCTCATTCCTTTAACCATTCAATTTAACCAATTCAATTTTTAATTAATTGAAAATTCAGGATTCTCTCCATTGCCTTCTTTGATAAACCTTGTCATTAACTCTTAGGATGTTTTTCTTTTTCATTTCTTATGTAATTTCAATTGATTAAGCATTCATTATTTTCAATGTGCATTAAGTACGTTGGCCGCGCATTTTACCTATGAGTAGTTACACACACACACATTATATATATCAAATAAGATTCAGTTGGATTAGGTATTTAAATTGAGGCACCTTGCTAGGTTTAGGAAACTTGCAGACTCAACAATATTAAGCGAATATCAAACCTGGGACATATGTGCCGACCATGTGATATTCTTGCAGTGTACACAGGTAATAAGACCCAGGTGAGTGAAGAAATCCGCCCTTAGCTATTCAGACATGTATTTTATACTAAAAATAGTGTCTATAATATTTACGAAGCGTAGATTCCAGAATAGGTGAATAAATATATAAGTAACAAAGAGGTAGAGATATCAATTCACCTGACCCTCTTTGTTTTATGTATGTATGTATACACACACACACACACACACATATATATATATATACATATTCCCAATTTATATTCCTGTATGTTATATTTTAATAATTACTGGTATCTTTATATATTAATATATTTTATATGTAAAGCATAATATGTTATACATGTATGTATTCTTGTAATTGTCATTTTAGTAAATAAATAAATAAATAAATAAATTAGCATAATATAATGTCTAAAAGTTGATGATTACCACCAATTGATCCCCTCCATTTTCTTATTGCTCTCTCTCTCTCTCTCTCTCTCTCTATATATATATATATATATATATATATTATATATATATATATATATATATATATATATAAGTAATTAAGGGTTTAGCAACGAATTGCCTCACCAACACACCGAATTTAGAAATAGCAGTCAAAGAGATATAGCTATTCCTTCTACTAAAAGGGAGATCTCAGTAAAAACACAGCACTTGAAAGGCAAACACAGACAGGTAAGAAAGAATGAAATGACGGCAATCTATCATACAATTTTAAGTTACCTACGGACGTACGTTTCGAAATCAAGTTTTAGGAAAGCATAAGAATTAGAAAATTCTCCCTTACCCAAACTTCTTTTCTCATCGGCGTAGGATACTACAATTATGAATAATTGTATATTAAATTTTGAGATACTAGAAGGCATTAGTATCTCACTGAGTTGAGACAATGCCTTCTAGTATCTCAAAATTTAATATACAATTATTCATAATTGTAGTATCCTACGCCGATGAGAAAAGAAGTTTGGGTAAGGGAGAATTTTCTAATTCTTATGCTTTCCTAAAACTTGATTTCGAAACGTACGTCCGTAGGTAACTTAAAATTGTATGATAGATTGCCGTCATTTCATTCTTTCTTACCTGTCTGTGTTTGCCTTTCAAGTGCTGTGTTTTTACTGAGATCTCCCTTTTAGTAGAAGGAATAGCTATATCTCTTTGACTGCTATTTCTAAATTCGGTGTGTTGGTGAGGCAATTCGTTGCTAAACCCTTAATTACTTAGTATTACTTAAATTTTCCTCGAATGAGGCTTTTACATGCCGAAATCTACTTGGTGTAATTAATAATTATTCCAAATTAATTAGTTTCACCCTTTATTGTATATATATATATAGATAGATTAATCAGCCGAAATTGCGAAGATGATCCGGTTCTTGACTGAAGATTAAAGGCTTCGAATGTCCCGTTCGTGTTTTTTGTGTCGTCTTCTAAATGTTTCACGTTCTTGTCCCAGTTTGTATTTTTTTACTTTTACACACACACACACACACAACACACACACACACACACACACACACACACACACAACACACCACACACCACACACACACACACACACACCCATATATATATATATTATATATATTATATATATATATATACCAAATATATACGTTTTATTTATTATTTTGCACATTACTTAATCATCGGTATATTATTGTTATTTTATATTTATATTTCTATTATATGTAATTTTCTAAATGGTGTAATTTAATTGTTCATTTTGAATTGATAAAAGGGTTTTTTTTTTCATATATATATATATATATATATATATATATATATATATATATATATTATGTTTTATGAAATTTGATTTGGCATTTCTAAATTGAATTTTTCCCTGTAAGTTAGGAATAATATTCCCTCAAATTTTATATATATATATATATATATATATTATATATATATATGAGTATTTATTAAAAACTGAAACTGATAATTTCCTTTGTGACTTTTTGTTTCACACGCCACTACGATCTTCAGGCAAGAGAAGGTCACAGTGGTGTGGCATTCGAGTCGCAAGAAAAGGTATCAGTTTGAGTTTCAGTAAAAAAACCACGTCTTCTCTAACATTCATTGAGCACTCCTCCATCGTTCGCCCTACATAAACCAACGTATATGTGCATGTATGCACGCGTGTGTACACACACATACACACACACTTGCACGCAAGGATGAACACACACACAAATAAATATGCTTAGAACACAGCTCTTAACTATTAATTAGCACCAAACATTTTACACATGTAGACACTCGTGAATCATGCTGTCATGTGGTTATCACAAAAACAGCCATGGATGCGGAGTTAAGAACCTCGCTATGCAAAATCCTTGTTCATGAGTTCGAAAACAAGAACTTCATCCGACGTTGTACTTTACTGCCAACCTATATGATCTCATGCCTTTCACCATCGTAATTATTAAAATGATCCCTTTTGATAAGCTTCATTAGAAATCTTACTGGAGAGGTATGTGGTGACGTCATTACTCGATTAGCAAAGCCTAGCAATTGTTTTCATATAATTTTATTAATAAGATTTTTGATGACTTCATTACTCAATTCTAGTCAATATTTACAAAGAATTGAAAAGACCAAGATTCAAATCAAAGTATAGGCCTCTTACATGGCCATCAGATGATTTATTGAGTATGAGAGAACTTATATTAGTTGGAGAACAAAGCTGTAACTAGGTTGAAATTGTGATTTCTTGATTGCTTGACTTAGAAGTTATAACACTTATTTGAAGTTACCAGGTGCATTCCAGAAGTTTTGAGACTTTTTAGGAGAAGCAGTTGAAACTGTCCTAGATGATTGTAATTTTAGTATATATTTACCATACATCTAATAAGCTGAGCCGCCAATTTTTAATTCCAAATTCGTAGAGAGGGCTGTAACAGCACTTTGAAAAGATTTGCTTATCACAGCTATCTAGATTTCAAAATGCTGTCAGGATGTTTGAAAGCAAGCTATGCCATAAAGTTGTGTGTTAAACTGGATAAAAACGCTACAAAAACTTATGAAATGCGCTCCAGATTGCTTATGGATAACCTTGAATGAGTCGACACAAGAGGTTCAAGATCGGTAGAGAGAGGATGAAAGATGATGAGAAGTGTGGGAGGGAGCGGGACGTCAAACATCAGAGCTGGTTGAGAAAATTGGCAATTTTCTGGATGAAGACTGTCGTGTGTCGATAAAAACAATAAGCATGCTTGGAGATGGTATGACAACTGTACACAGAATTATTCATGGCGATTTGAACAAATTTGTGAAAAGCTTTTTCCCATGTTGCTCGGTGACGCATTGGTGACAGCCAGGAAATGGTTGAGCTCATCACCTTCAATCCAAGAGTATTTGAACCTCTGGTAACATTTGAAGAAAGTTATGATCCAGTTATGATCTACTGTTATGATCCAGAGACTATGAGGCAGACTGCCCAATGGAAGTATCATGGCTCTCCAAACCCAAGAAAGCAAAGCAAGTCCATAGGGAAGCTCATGGTGGTCCCTTTTCGACAGCAATGGCATCATCTACATCCATAGGGTTCCACCTGGTCAGACGGTCAACAAAGATTACTCTGTGGAGATTTGAAGAAGTTCAGAACAATGCATCAATCCATAATTACATCCTGGTAACCAACTATTTGTCTCTCACCTTCCTTACAGAGCTGAACTTGTTCCCTGTGACTTTTGGTTGTTCCTCAAATTGAAGGAAAACATCAGGAGGAGGAGACTTGAAGACATCGAGAATATGAAAGAGGCTGTGATAAAGGTCCAGGATACTTTCATTTTGGAGGGCTTTCATGAAGCCTTCGCGAAGTAGCCAGAGCGCTTCAACCAGTGCATTGAAGCCAAAGGATCCTGCTTTGAAGGAGATTACTGTTACTGCAAAAGTTACAAAACTTCTGAGTTGCATCTTGTATAAGAATAAAAAGGATATGAGATGGATTTTGAAATTTTTGTAAAATATTAATTTCTGTAACTTATATCACTTGGTCCACGGCGAAGCTCATAAGACCCAGCTGACTGAAATTGCTACGTTTTTTGCTTTTTTTTTGCGTTAAAAGTTATAGCACTAAATTGATATAATTAAAGACAAAATTATAATTTCTTCTACATATAATTAAATAAATTCATATGATATAGAGTGTGCTACAGATTTTGGTTCTTATTTCTGCATATTCTCTCAAAGGGTGGAGTTAACCTCAAAATGTATACGAGAGTGTTTGTAACCTTGACCTAAATTAGTTAATAATGCGAACATATGTTGTATATATAAATGTACGTATATGTGTACATATCTGTATCAGTATATTTAAATTTATATGTATGTATGTATGTATGTATGTATGTATGTATGTATGTATGTATGTATGTATGCATGCATGTGTGTGTGTATGTATGTATGTATGTATGTATGTATGTATGTATGTATGTATGCATGCATGTGTGTGTGTATGTATGTATGTATGTATGTATGTATGTATGTATGTATGTATGTATGTATGTATGTAAAGTATGAAACAAAATAGTGAGTCCCATGACTTGCACTAATTTGTTTTCTCTTGCTTTTCTGTTGGCTTAGCATTGACTTATATTTAATTAAAAAGTATCATTATGTGATAAATTCCAGCTAATTAACAAATTAATTAGTTGCTAGACACAAACAAACAAACAAAAAAAAAGAAAGAAAAAAGCTACCATATTCGCATAAATTATATCACTTTCACTTACAGGAAGTTTCACTATATTATATTAAATCACATTTAATCATATTTATATTATATTATATCTATATATATAAAACAGTAGTTGTGTGAGTGTCTGTCCCCTTCGATTTAGATTCCTAACTACTCCCACATTTTGCGATGCAGTTTAACCAAATTCGGGTATCTTATAGTCGTGATTTATATCGAGCCCGTCTGAGTATTAGCGCGCGTCTACGATGAGTCTACGATTTTAAAAATAATTTAACATCATTTTTTATTCCATTTTAATGCATAATTTTTCGTGTGTCGATGGCGGCGGAGTTGGCGTCCATGGTCACACCTGCACCTGTTTGCTTCTCCCCTTCTTCCCTCCCTCGTGAAGCTGTGGGGAAGGGAGTGTAAGGAAATCAACGTCGTAAAACGTTGTCAAGGAGACCAGCGTTCTTTTAGAACAACGACTTCATGGCTTGAAGACACCAAAACAGAAATGGCTAAGAAAGCCCGAATTGGCATCTATAAGGGAAGTAACTCTCTAAAAATGCTTATATAGTTATTTCCCTTACAAACCCGAGCAACGCCGGGCGATACTGCTAGTTATATTATATTACATTATATTACTATATTGTATTATATTACAGTATATTATATTATATTATTGCTTATTTTATATTATTTGATACTTAAGTTATATTCAGATGTCCATCTGTTGGTATTTACTGTTTCCACAAAATCAAAACTAAAACGAGGAACCGTGTATTTCTGATATTCTGATTGGCTAACTCTGCAAACGTGTGTTGTCGCCATCACATTAGCTACTTTATAAATATGTACAACACCCTAAATAATATTTGAAGTTCGAAACTTATGAAGCTTGTAGTAGTAGCAGTAACAATATATATATCTCTCTCCCACATTCTCTCTCTCACTCTCTCTCTCTTTCTCTGTATATATATATATATATATATATATATATATATATATATACATACAAACATACATGCATACATACATATGTACACATATACATACATACACACACACACACACACACACACACACACACATATATATATATATATATATATATATATATATATATATATATACATAAATTTACATAAATAAGGATAAGATCGTTATTTTAAATACCGATCATATAGGAATAACCTTATAGGTAATAATTATTATTAAATTTATAATCAATGGTATTTAAAAGATACCACCATGCTAGACATAGCAGTCAAACCTTAACTCTAAATCCACATCAAATATCCATATAGCACCAGGAGAAAAGACAAAGAGGCAAATAAACTAGCAAAAATTTTTTTGCTAGTATATTTGCCTCTTTGTCTTTTTTCCTGGTGGTGTATGAATATTTAATGTGGTTTTAGAGTCATGTTTTAACTGCTATCTCTAGCATCGTGGTATCTTTTAGATACCCTTACTTATATATATATATATATACTTTATTTAAAGCAGCAGAAAATTCAACAAAATCTGTTACTCTGAGTTTCTCGTTGCCGTTCATCAGACAGTTTTTGCTAGTGATGAATGGCAACGAGAAACTCAGAGTAACAGATTTTGTTGAATTTTCTGCTGCTTTAGATAAAGCATATTGCTCTACCACTGGTATTTGAGTACTCTTTCTTCCACCTTGTTTCACATTTATGTGTTTACTCCGGTATATATATATATATTATATATATATATATATATATATATATATATATTATATATATATATATATATATATATATATATATATATGTGTGTGTCAAAATATACTTAAAAACTATTTGACATCCAACTGAATATGTAATTGTAGAATAAATATTTATTAAATTTCTTAATAAAATGGTTGATAGTGACTTCGAATTTTTTTGGTTTGTTCACCTTCTTCAGACTGATGACCGTTCATTGTTCGATCAGTTAAATTACCTGTCCTTGAATTAACGTGTAAGTGGCTGAGTATTTAACACACACGTGTACTTTTGACGTAATACTCAAGTAAAATCAGCATGACATTCTAAGGGACAAGGCTGTACTTTTTTGAGTAGTGGAGGTCGTGGTGGTGGGGATTACAAGTACAATCCAATTGTAAGGGTTCTAAACAGTTTCCACCAACCCATTTTCACTAACAGGTTACAGGCTAATCCTAGGCATTAGAAAACAACATTTTCCCAAGATGTTAAGCAAAAGAATCGAACCTAGAACATTGTATTCACGAAACATGCTTTCCAAACAATTCCGTCAAACCTTACCCATACGGGGCGTCAGTGTCGTACTCAGTTTTATCTGAGGTGGACTAGACCAGCATAAGCTGAAGTACCTTGCTGAAAAACACGTTGTGCCGGCTTCTCTTCGCAACCTATTTATAGCAAACCACAGCAAAATTATTTTCTTCGTTAATTTTCTTCCTTTGATCCCATTATTCATTATCTCTGTTGTAATACTAATCGAGTAGACTAACGGCAAGAGACAGTCTAGCGAAATGTTTTGCGGTATTTCGTCTGCCGCTACGTTCTGAGTTCAAATTCCGCCGAGGTCGACTTTGCCTTTCATCTGTAGGCGTAGGAGTGGCTGTGTGGTAAGTATCTTGCTTACGAACCACATAGTTCCAGGTTCAGTCCCACAACGTGGCACCTTGGGCAAGTGTCTTCTACTATTGCCTCGAGTCGACCAAAGCCGTGTGAGTGGATTTGGTAGACGGAAACTGAAAGAAGCCCGTCGTATATATGTATATGTATATATATATATATATATATATATATATATATGTGTGTGTGTGTTGTGTGTGTGTGTGTGTGTGTATGTATGCGTGTGTATATGTTTGTGTGTCTGTATTTGTCCCCCCAACATTGCTTGACAACCGATGCTGGTGTGCTTACGTCCCCGTAACTTAGCGGTTCGGCAAAAGAGACCGATAGAATAAGTACTAGGCTTACAAAGAATAAGTCCTGGGGTCTATTTGCTCGACTAAAGGTGGTGCTCCAACATGGCCACAGTCACATGACTGAAACAAGTAAAAGAGTATGTAATGCATTTAGGACTAGACAATCTAATTTATTGCTCTTTATTTTAAGAATAACCTAATTTTAGGAAGAATCAGCTACCATTTCTTGCAGATTGTACGATCACAAAGAGGCAAATTTTCTTGTTTGGTTGTCATTTTAACAAAATCGTCTCAAAAATGTGTTATCACAGACCGAGAAAACTAAAACCCGTTAAGCAGATGGTTAAAATGTTAAGGAACAAAATTTTAAAGAACGTAAATAAACGTGTCTTCAGCACTCAACAGGTGTTGGAAGTCAGAAGACAGCAGATGATAGTGTTTAGCAAACTGGTTAATGACCCGTTTATGTGTTTGTCTGGCATCATTTAGTTTTTATTATGATATTATGGGGCGGAAACAAAATCAAAATACATCTGGAAATTGCCAAGAGAAAACAGCAACCTTTATTTACAGTTTCTTAACATCGTATTTCGTCGTTATAAGCCAGCAGACCTCCAGTTGTTTTTCTGCTCACGGCCCAGAACGATATTAATAGTATGAATAAATAAACACACACACACACACACCACACACACACACACACACACACACACACACACACACACACACACACACACACACATACACACACAGGGACATGAACTCTGAATTATTGTGCCAAAAGAAATGTAGAAAATTGTAACTTTCTTACGTTTCCAAAGAATGTTAGCAAAGACGTAAAACATCACAAAACTCAGTTAGCCTGGATATTATAGCATGACTTTCCTACCACCCAGTACGAAAATAATCGTAATCTTGTTCATTTTATCTAAGAAGACACCACTCCTAAACATTGGATAGATTTTACTGTCAACAAATATAAATAATTAAGGTTCTGTGTTTTTGAGATAGCATGGTGAGAAATAAATATTCCTTTTCACGGTTATGGAAACAAAAACAAAAGTTTTAACGATGAAATATATACAAACAAAAGCATAGTTGATGTATATTTGGCATCTATACTCGACATGGGAGAATTTTAATTGTTATAATAATGAAGAAATATTGATGCTGTTTTATTTTGTTGTTGATACTATTATTAGTTTTGTTGTTTTTGCTATTGCTTCAGTGATCATTAAAATGATATCAAAGTTATGGGTAAATTCGATTGGCTGTTTCCTACTTCAATAGAATTAAAGGAACAAATCCCTAATCACCATCCTGTTGTTGCTACCGCTGTTGTTTCGTTAATGCTGAAGTTTGAGATATAACAGAATTATCTTTAAAGCTTTATACAATCAAATCCAGAACTTCACCCCCTCTTCGTTCAAATTCAAACAGGGATCGATATTTTTAACCTTTCTGTTTTTATTGCTCATTGATATAAAGAATTGTAATTATATGGGAAAATTCGATCGGTTATTTCGCAGTTCAATAGAATTGAACAAAGAAATCCACTATCGTTATCCTGTTGTTGTTGTTGTTGTTGTTGTTGTCGTCGTCGTCGTTGTTGTTCTCTCCCTGAGGCACGCACACGGCTTTTGAGAGCTTCTTCCCAATTTTCATCTAGAACCGGGCCTCATGTTTCGAAATGCTGTGCTGCTCCTATGGGGGTAAGCCCACAGGAGAATGCTATGATTAGGGAGAGTGCTAGATGGTAAAAAAATCAGTAGATCTCACATTAAGATATACTATGATCATTTCTGGGTTCGAGAATCGCAATCACGATTTTGCGATCGAGACTGCAGCACCCAAACCACTAAATGAATAAATAGATAATTGAATAAATAAATAAATAAATATATAAATAAATGTGTTGCAAGCAACTTGCACATGCATGTCCTATCAGTTGAGAGCTCCGTATACCGGAAGCCAGCTAGTGTATGGGGTCATCAGGTGAGAATGCGTGCTATTTCAGGGCCTACCTCTCAGCGGCATCAATGTGTACCGGGACCCCTAACTGACATGAGGCCCTGCTTCCTAGATCAACTGGTTGTCAAATAAAACTCAATATTTTTCTAGCCACTGTTCATCGTCTCTTAATGTCTTACAGTAATTTAGTTCCGTCCATATATGTTCTAAAATAAATTTCTCTGGGGTAGATAGAATAAGTGCCACTCATGTACTAAGTACGATTTAATTGACAATAATCTTCCTTATGATGACCACCACGAATTGGCAGAGTCCTGAGAGCGTTGGACAAAATGTCTCGTCGCATTTGTTCTGACTTTCTGCCTTCCAATAATATATATATATATATATATATATATATATACATATATATATGGGGTTGCCGGTTTAGTTGCCGACGACCCAACCATGCAACAGGTTGTACTGGGTTACATGTTGCCAGTTGCACTCGAAAGTGACCAGACATAATATATATATACTAGCATTATCGCCCGGCGTTGCTCGGGTTTGTAAGGGAAATAACTATATAAGCATTTTTAGAGAGTTATAGCCAAAAAATAGCAAAAAATGCATTAAAAATGGAAACAATATGATGGTAAATTTTTTTTTAAATCGTTGACTCATCGTAGACATTTTTAGAGAGTTACTTCCCTTATATAATAGCGAAAAAATGCATTAAAATGGAAAAAAAACGATGGTAATTTTTTTTTAAATCGTAGACTCATGTAGACGCTTTCTTAGCCATTTCTGTTTGTGTCTTCAAGCCATGAAGTCGTTGTTCTAAAAGAACACTGGTCTCCTTGACAACGCATTACGACGTTGATTTCCTTACACTCCCTTCCCCACAGGCGCAGGTGTGAGCGTGGACGCCAACTCCGCCGCCATCGACACACGAAAAATTATG
>NC_043009.1:40729379-40751879 GCF_006345805.1 Octopus sinensis
GCCTTTGTTAGGGCATCCTTCTAGGAGAAGGTAACTCAGGTAACTGGGATAACTCCGACATAAAACCTGAGGCTCAGTGGTTACCGATGATGTTGACTTGTTCTTCTTTTCGGATTAAGGCTGCTGTTGCTTAGTGAGTGGGATTGACTCAGTGCACAGCCTTTCCTCACTTTAAAAAAATCTTGCACAGGCATTGCACGATAACAACATTGATTAAGCTTCGTGCAATGGCCATACTCGATAACGAGGAGGCAGCCACGAAGTGATTAGCGGATTTTGTCCGTCCAAACATTCTGAATTCAAATTCCGTCGAGACCGAATTTGCATTTAATCCCTTCGGGGGTCAATAATATAAGTACCAGTTAAGTACTGGAGTCGATGTTATCGACTTCAATACTCCTGGGTAAGAGTATAAAATAAAAACTGCACACCTCTGCAAAACCATGAGGAGCTAGTGTGGAAGAGTAGGCTCATCAATCCAGTATGATCTGAAGTTTAAATTTACGGCCCCCACATCATACAGTGGCTGGCGGAGAGAACATACTGAAACCTTCGTTCTGCTGTAGATTGTACATAGGTAATCCAATTCAATTAAGTCCAAACCAATAATATGATCTATCTGTTTGCATATATACATAAATAGACACACACACGCACATACACACACACACACACACACATACACACACACACACATACATGCGCACATATATTTTTTTTATATATATTTGTTATCGGATGAATGTAAGTTGGTCCTTTAATTGGAATCATTTCCATAGATTTCTAATGTCTTTTCTCCATACATTACTCGTGAATTTTCTTATATATAAATTCGTATAGGTATGAAAGCTTGTATAGAAATAATCGGTGTATGATTTAACTTATTAAGCAAAGTTCAACAAATTCATTCATATTTATGTAATGGAGGAGATTAGATGCTAAAATGGTTTATAGTTTTTATATTTCATGTTGCTAGACAATTTGTTTCGTATGAAAAGACTCAGATATTCATAAAGAGAAAATCGTAACATTCATATTTATATTCGTCAGTAGCTGATATAAAAACTGAACAGACGTTTGAAGTACATAGACTTTCTCTAAGTTATCATTTTGGGATTAGTATATTCGTTCTTGCAGTCATGTCTATTGGAATCAAGACTTTTAAAAAAATATATATTAAGAGGGTACTAATATCTGTAATATTAAAAATCAACATTCTCTCTATATCTCTCTCTATATAAACGGCACTTTGTCTGTGTGTCTGTCAGATTGTACCCTCACCCTGACCACGGCTTTCAACCGATTCTGATGAAACTTGACACACCCATAGCCCAATGTCATAATTCAAAACTAACGCAGCGAAAATTTTGAAAAGTTCCCCCAGTTCTGAAAACTATAGATAAATTCAACATGGGGTCGAGAATCTAAGCTTTTTATATGCAACACATTTTCTGTCTAGGGGACACAACTCGACAGCTAGGGACAGCTAGGAACATCGTATACACAGAAGTATTCGAGTGAAGAGAAGACATTGCAACCTACACATGCGCCTTCGTTCCCTAGAGGGAAAGGACTAGATTGGGATTAGTCGTTGCCTATTAGGGGCTCTTACATACTCGGGCAACGCCGGGCTATGTTGCTAGTTATATATATTAGTACCCTCTTAATATATATGTTTTTTAGTCTTGACTCAAATAGACATGACCGCAAGAACGAATATACTAATCCCAAAATCACGACTAAGAGAAAGTCTATGTACTTTAAACTTCTGGTCGTGGTTTCGATTCCTGGACTAAGCACCAATTTGCCTCTTCAAGCAAGCTAGGTGTTCAACAAGCTGCAAACGAGGTATGTTTTATTTAAAAGCCCAAAAAGTATAAGAAACACTTAAGCTACAATACTTTAGATACTTCAGTCATGTACACACTCTTAGACACACTAGAATTCAGGAACATACAGTAGTAGAGCAATCTCAAGCACTTTTTCTCTCTGCCTCTTTTAGGGTGACTTGGGTTGCTGGCGGAGCTGAAGGAAGCGGTCTACTTAAGTCGTCAAAACCTTATTACATACATCGGTTTGGCAGCTGATGAGAACATGCTATAGCGCATGTAACATGTATGCGTATGCGGCATAATGATAATGGGCATACATACATACATACATACATACATACATACATACATACATACATAATACATACATACATACACATGTGTGCGTGCGTATATACACATAGTTATATATATATTATGTATATTCACATATTTTCATGTACATGTACACGTGCATATATATATATATAGATATATATATATATATATATATATATGCACCATATACACACATCCATCATGTATATGTATGTATATATATATATATATATATGAATTTGTTTGTAACCCCTATCCTCTCAAGGATATGATATGCACACTTAATCTGTGTGAAGTATTTAACATTGTTTTTCAATACTTCTCAGTTAACAACTTTTGCAGTTTACCTACCCACATCCCTCTCTTTTTCTCACCATTCCCTCTCTCTCTCTCTCTCTCTCTCTCTCTCTCTTTTTTTTTTTTTTTTTCTTTTCTCTGCCTTTTTCTTACTCTCACACTCTTACCATTTTTCACTATCCCCACTTTATTTATGTAACAATGTACTGAATTTGGCACTCATTGAAATAGATAAACATACATGTTGCCCTAAAAACCTCTTTAAACATTTTAAGGCGTTAACACTAATGCAAGTTTTATTATTTGGACTGGTAGAATCGTTAGAACGTCCAGCAAAATAATTTACAATATTTGTTCCGACTTCTTTACATTCTGCGTTCAAATTCCGCCGAGGTCATCTTTTTGTTTCAGAGTCGATAAAATAAGTAGCCTTTGAACACTGGGGTCGATATGATCGACTTACACATTCCCCCCAAAAAAACTGGCTTTGTGCCAAAATTTATGACTATTATTTTTTTCCGACTTCTTACATTCTGTGTTCAAATTTCACCGAGGTCGACTTTGCCTTTCATCTTTTGGGGATCAATAAAACAAGTGCCAATTGAACACTGGAGTCGATTACATCGACTAGTCACCCTGCTCAAAATTTCAAGATCTTACTCATAGTAGAAAGGATTATTATTATTATTATTATTATTATTATTATTATTATTATTATTGAGTGAGAGAGCAGTGTAAGGTGGCGGAATCGTTAGCACAGCGTGCAAGATGTTTCGCGACATTTCATCCGTTTTTACGTTCTAAGTTCAAATTCCGCTGATGTCAACTTTGCCTTTCATACTTTCGGAGTCGACTGAATAAGTATCCGTTGAACACTGGGGTCTATATTAACGACTTGCAGCTACCCACGGATTTTCTGGCCTTATACAAAAATTTGAAACCAGTCATTTACGCTTTGTGGTACCTATTCTGGTTCTTTTACATTCTGAGTTCGAACCCTGCCCAGAGTGACATTGCCTTTTTTTTTCTCCTAGGTTTCGTGAAATAAATACTAGTGAGTTGCTGCACTAGTGCTGGTAGTTGAGGTGGTAGCCGTGGTGGTAGTGATGGTGGTAGTAGTGAGCGCCGGCAGTGGCGATGGTGTTAGTGGTGGTAGTCGTGATGGTGGTAGAATTTAGAAAAACAGAAAACCATGCAGTAATAAACAAACGAAGTAAAATGTTTAATAACTCCATTAAAATTTCTCATTCATATCAAATTACATCTTTTGGATATTTAGGCCATTTCCGGTCAACGTAATTGTCTTTCACTCTCTTACAGTTACTTGGCTTATGGTTACTTCACTTACAATCACTTGACACTGTTTCATTAGCTTCTCCTCTGCTCATTGAAACTTTCAAAACAATTACAAACGGAAATTATTTTTCTTCAATTTTTTTTCCCCGTATGAATTCACTTTAATTTCAGTTGTTGTCATCGGCAGCTTCTCTACGGCAGCCATGTTGCTGTCACCGTCGTCATTTTAGCTGTTGTGAAAAGCCAAAATTAGAGGCATTTAACTGTTAATTAAAAAAACTGAAATACTTATTCCTTCACTGGTCAAAGCAGCGAGCTGGCAGAAACGTTAGAACGTCTGCCGTTACGTTCTGAGTCTAAATTCCGCCGAGGTCGACTTTGCCTTTCATCCTTTCGGGGTCGATAAATAAAGTACCAGTTTCGAACTGGGATCGATGTAATCGACTTAATCCCTTTGTCTGTCCTCTCTATGTTTAGCCCCTTGTGGGCAATAAAGAAATAAGAAACAGTGAGGAAGCCCAACATGTGTGTGTATGTATATATATATCACCGTGATCACCGTGACCGACCAGGTTATCAGAAGTTGCTACACATCGCTGGCCACAATGTGCTTCGCATTGTTTTAGCCTTCAAATGACGCCACCCCGCTGGCTAAGCGAGCAGGTCAACAGAAGAAAGAGTGAGAGAAAGTTGTGGCGAAAGAGTACAACAGGCATCGCCACCACCCCTTGCCGGAGCCTCGTGGTGCTTTAGGTGTTTATGGTTAGCCCCTTGTGGGCAGTAAAGAAATACATTTTAGCTTTTGGGCTCTGGTTGAAATAACCTCGTAACAATCCTGCCAGTTTGTATTCTAAGCTTTACTATAGAGTGTATCTGTAGGATTTGAGCCTTCACTGCTTCTGTAAGTTAGCTAGATTTACTAGATACGAGACAGTCGAAAAGGTCTGTCACGTTTGATACAGAACCTCGTTGTGAACAGTAAAAGCAGGACGCCGCTGTTGCTGTTTTATGATACCTTCTTCAGAAAAATAGTGCCTTATATTTTACAGCCTTTGCAAAATTGCATTAAACGCCATTTTGTTACGCTTATAAATGAAGCAATGACGACTCAGGGTAAACTCCATAATAAAGTTTTGTATGAAAAATAAGTACTGCTGGCATGCCAGTAATTTCCGTTATAGAAAAACAGCTGACAATGCGTCTAATATTCAAATCAGTCTCCTTGATTTAGTTATAAGCGTAACAAGAGCAGAGTGAGACAATTAGGCGAGGCTGTTTGAACTATGATGAACTGGTGCAGATGACTGTTAACAAAAGACATTTTTTTCCAGGTAGCAAGTAAAGGATTACTGTACAAGAATCGCCCGAAAACCATTAATGAGCTAAAAGACGCAATCATAAGCTTCACACGGTTGATACCGCATCAGACTCTCCAAGATGTATTTCAAAACGTGTGTAGAAGAGTCGACTGTCGTATTGAAAATAAAGGACGACACTTTCAACACCTCTTATAAAGTTCTTTAGTCTTGTAAAGTCTAAAATATTCTTTCGTAGTCTTATACCGTCTTATAAATATTTATTTTGCAATAAAATACTTACTATGGTGAGACTTTTTGACACGCTGTATAAGTATGGATGCATATTCATGTGTATATCTATGTATATATGGATGTACGTATATATGTTTTTACAGCAAGATATTTACTGAGAATATTCACATCAAAACCCATTTAATACCGTTCAGAAATTGTCTTTGTTAAGCAAAACGTTGATATTTAAATTCAAATTTTAGATTTAAATATCATTGTTTCATAAATGATTATTTATGATTTCAATATTTTAAATACTTTTGTCTCTAAATTTAATTAGTTAGTTTACTAAGCGGCTCATAATTTTTGGTTATTTGATCAATTAAAACTCAAAGAAAGAATATATTCTTGTTAGAAATATTATCACAAAAGTTTTAAGAATATGAGTGAAGATGTACATCTTTCTTTCTTCCTTCCTTTCTGTCTGCGTTTTCTATCCTTTTCCTTCTTTCTTTCTTTCTTTTCCTACTTCTCCTCCTCCTCCTCCTTCATCATCATCATCATCATCATCATAATCATCATCATCATCACCATCATCTTCTTCTTCTTCTGCCTCTTCTTCTTCTTCTTCTTCTTCTTCTTCTTCTTCTTCTTCTTCTTCTTCTTCTTCCTTCTTCTTCTTCCTTCTTCTTCTTCTTTTCCCTCCTCCTCCTTCTTCTTCTTCTTTTCCCTCCTCCTCCTTATTCCTCTTCTTTTCCCTCCTCCTCCCCCTTTTCCTTCTTCCTTCTTCTCCTCCTGCTCCATTTTCCTTCGTCCTTCTCATCCTCCTACTCCTCTTCTTTCTTCCTCTTCTTTTTCCTTCTTCTTCTTACGTCTTCTCCTCCTCCTCCTCCTCGTTCTTCTTCTTCATCTTATTCTCCGTCTTCTGTTTCTTCTTCTTTTCCATTTTCATCGTCATCATGATTATCATCATCATCATCATCATCATCATCATCATCACATCATCATCATCATCTTCTTCTTCTGTTTCCTTCTCCTCCTTCTCCTCCTCCCTCTTCATGTTCTTCTCCGTCTTCCGTTCCTCCTCATCCTCCTCCTTCTTCTTCTTCCTTTTCTAATTTTTATTTTTTTTCATTCCTCCTTTTCTCTTCTTTTTCTTTCCTTCAATCTATTTTTTCTTTGTCCCTTTCTTCTTCATTTTCTCCGTATTCTTATTACTTTCTTCTCCTCCAACTCTCTTCTATTCTCCGTCCATTTCTTTTCCATATTCCTTCTCTTCTCTTCCATCTTTTTTTCTTCATCATCCATCCCTTTTTCGTCTTCTTCGTTATTGTCTCCTTCCCTCCTCCTCCCCCTCCCCTCCTCCTTCTCTTCTTCATCCCTTTCTTTCTACCTTCTTTTCCTCCTTCTCCTTCTCCTCTTCCTCCTTCTCTTTCGCTTTCCTCTTATCATCACTCCTTATTCACCGACGGAAGATCACTTGCGTGAAACATCGGAATAACGCTTTACGAAGATCTTACATATTTCAGTTAAAACTCAACGTACGTCTTTGCGTGAATATGCATGTGTGTTTGTGTACATTTGGATGTGTGTGTGTGTGTGTGTGTGTGTGTGTGTCCATTTGCATGTGTGTGTGTGTGTGTATGCTAAAGCCTTTTGTCGATGCAGAACGCTACTTGTTTTCTTTGGACTCAAAATCTTTATGGAATAAATCATTGACTCTACATAGTCCCTTGTTCTCTCTCTTACGCACACGCACACACACACACACACACACACACACTCACACAGAAGCATTCACACATACAAACACATAGGTAAATAATAATACAGTAGTAATAATAATAATAATATAATAATAATAATAAAAATAATAATAATAATAATAGAAATAATAATTATATTATATAAATATATATATATATATATATATATATATATCTATATAGGAGGAGTGTTTGTGTGGTAAGTAGCTTGCTTACGAACCACATGGTTCGGGTTCAGTTCCACTGCATGGCACCTTGGGCAAGTGTCTTCTACTATAGCCTCGGGTCAACCAATGCCTTGGGAGTGAATTTGGTAGACGGAAACTGAAAGAAGCCCGTTGTATATATGTATTTATATATATTTATGTGTGTGTATGTGTTTGTGTGTGTTTGTCCTCCCAACATTGCTTGACAACTGATGCTGGTTGTGTTTACGTCCCCGTAACTTAGCGATTCGGCAAAAGATCCCGATAGAATAAATCCTGGGCTCGATTTGCTCGACTAAAGGCGGTGCTCCAGCATGGCCACAACCACATGACTGAAACAAGTTAAAGAGTAAAAGATAAAGAGTATACACACACACACACACACACACACATATATATATATATATATATAATGAGGGTGATAAATTGAATATTAATTTAATTAACAATTTAAAACCAGTAGCATAGCATATAGAAGAATCTGAAAATCATCAGAAAAATTGCATGTAATACGCTATATATATATATATATATATTATATATATATATCTATATATATAATATAATTCGAGACAAAACCACTATTTTAAAACCAAACAAGGAAAGACTTAATCAATACATAAAATTTTAATATAAATATTTATTTAATTTATTATTTTATTTATTTATTTATTTTTTATTTTTTATTTATTTATTTATTTTATTATTTATTTTTATTTAATTTATATTAAAATTTTATGTATTGATTAAGTCTTTCCTTGTTTGGTTTTAAAATAGTGGTTTTGTCTCGAATTATATTATATAATATTTTACTATAAAATTGGATTTAACCCTAAATCTGATTTTTCCCTGTAATTTTGGATTCATTCCCTAATATTTTTATATATATAATATATATAATATATGTAGATAGATAGATAGTTAATAGACACATGCATACTATATACTATATATATATATATATATATATATATATATATATATGCACACATACATACACGCACACACGAACATGCACACGTACACACACACATATGTATATGTACATACTATATGTGTGTGCGTATATGCGTTGCATAGATATGACGTTCGTATAGAAAAACAGGAAACCGAAATCGCAAAATTACGATGAATATTTTAGAGGCCAAACAAACTGTTTAGTTCTTGAAACCAAACTTAATTAGCTGTTTACCTAGATTAAGTGACATAAACATATATCACCGTTTACTATCCTAATTATTTCTCTCTGCAAAACTTGTTTTCATCTCCCTTCTCGTCTTCTACTTTTCCTTTTCCTTGTTTGTTCTTCTATTCCTTTATTTACTTATTTTTATCGTTTTCATTCTTCCTTCGCTACTCTCCTTATCAACACATATCTCTCGTTCTTGCTTTTTTCCAGTTTCCTTTTTTCGTATATCAATCTCATGTGACTCCTCCATTCAGCTGCTTTCGTTTTTTTTCAGCAACAACATTTATTATACATGTCACATGTGTTTTTGTTAACGGGCTGCTTTTTATATAATTTACAACTAGTTATAACTCTTTATAATAATTTGCCAATTAATTTAAGACGAATAACAAACATCTCGCAATGATTCATTTACATATAAGGAACTGCAAAGAAATATTTGGTGACAAAAAAAAAAAAATTATGCTTCCTATCATGCCAAAACACTATTGTCATTCTCACCAGTTAAGCCTTGTAGATAATCATCATCATCATCATCATCACCATCACCACCATCATCATCATCATCATCATTATCATCATCATTACCATCATCATCATCATCACCATCCTCCTCCTCCTCCTCCTCCTCATCATCATCATCATCATCATCTTCATCATCATCTTCATCATCATTATCATCATCATTACCATCATCATCACCATCATCATCATCATCACCATCATCATCACCATCACCATCACCACCCTCATCATCATCATCATTATCATCATCATCACCATCATCATCATCATCACCATCATAATCACCATCACCATCATCACCATCATCATCATCATCATCATCATCATCATCATCTTCATCATCATTATAATCATCATCACCATCATCATCACCATCACCATCATCACCATCATCATCACCATCACCATCATCACCATCATAATCACCATCACCATCCTCCTCTTCATCATCATCATCATCATCATCAACAACAACAACAACGTTGCTTTTCTTTTAACTCAGATTTTGTTGGAACTCCTGGAGTCTTGCATGCGTAGCAGGGCTTGTTACCGGTGACCTATGGTACCATGTTATCAGTTCCTTTTAACTATCAAATACTTTCCTGATGATCCTGGCTGTACCAAGGAGGACAAACATTTTGTAACCGTTCTATTGGGCACTCTATTCCCATTTTGCTTTATATCCCATTTGAATTTTTTTTATACTATCCCCAAGGGCCCAACAGTAATTGGCATTATGTTCACCTACATTTTCCACAGTCGAGCTATTTCGTGTTTATGAGGCTTGTATTTTCACCTTCTTTCTTGACTATTCGTGGGTCAAATGGACACGCAACATCAATTACAGAGCACATGTGGTTCACCTTGTCCACCACCACCACTAGTGCCAGCTTATTGTGCTCAGTCAACTGGTTTGTTTCGATTGTGAAAACCCACAAGATTTTGCAGGTCTCCGAATTCGTCATTCTTTGTGGTTTGTTCTCATACTACGTCTCGCCTCTCTCTAGCCCCTCTCTCTAGACTTTTCGATACCATATGACAAAGGCAAGAAATTCTGTCTTCTCTGCAATTCTGAGCTATTTTTCATTATTTTTTCTAAAAATACTCTAGTAAACACGGTTATAGAGCGAGCATACATATGTAAGCATTGGCAAAAACACATTTAGTGCATATAAGTAGTCTCTATCATTATATATAATTTAAACTTTAATTTCCTTTATATTTAACATTCACTATTAATATCCCTACTCTTTCTGTTAGCTACTTATGACGTTATATCATATAACGTTTTTTTAAACAATATTAATAGCGTTCTGTCTATCGCTATACAAATCCATCATTTTTTGCTAAAATGTCGTATTGACGAGTTTCGTTTTTTTCACTTTCCCGAAGAGAAGATTGCATTGTTTATACCATTTATTCTTTTGAATTGTCAGTGGAATTTTCGAAACATGTGTCGAAAGTAAAATATTTGTTTACACCTGCGTTAACTCCATTTTTATTCATATTATTCAAATATTCACGTAAACACGAAGTTTCTACCTTTATAAACAAGGAGTTACAACATCTTTACTTGTGAGATTTTTGCTGCCCTGGTAACTATTTATTTATTTATCCGTGTTAATTGTTAACAAGGTAAAAATACACTCATCTATTTATATATATATATATATATACAAATTATAAAAATAAAAAATAATACAGTACAGTATTGTTTCTACTTCGCGGATTTTCACCCGTCGCGGGGTGTTTTGTAACGTAGCACCCACAATAGTCGAGGGATTACTGTACCGCAGCGGGTTCCTAAGTTCGATATGCACGCAGTCTTCCACACTTATCAGTTCGCTTCCTCCAGTTTTTCTTTTCATGTATAGGCGATCTGTGTCCTCACGCGGATGATGGACCCTATGCATTTTTAAGGGCTTTCTTGTCTTCCTGTACAACACCTTAAGCTCATCCGCTGTCCACTTCAGAATTCTAGCGCCAAACCGAACCACTGCGACTGCGCGAGAGATTATTGCCGAAATTATGTTTCTGGCGTTCAAACTTTGAATTCAATATTTTTCTCATTTGCAAACGATAAACTCTTTGTCTTTTCTTTCATATGCTTAATTCCATTTCTTCAAGTATCCTCATGTATTTGTATCCGGATTCAGGTTCTGGCACAAATCGTTAACATGCCGGGCAAAATACTTAGCGGCATGTCGTCTGTCGCTACGCTCTGAGTTCAAATCCCGCCGGTATCGACTTTGCCTTTCATCCTTTCGAGGTCGATGATAAAGGTACTAGTCGAATACTGGAGTCGATATAAGCGACTATCCACCTCCCCTCCCCCGATTTCAGGCCTTGTACCTATAGTAGAGAAGATTATTATTATTATTATTATTATTATTATTATTATTATTATTATTATTATTATATCATCATCATCATCATCATCATCATCATCATCATCATCATCATCATCATCATCATTATTATTATTATTATAATAATAATTATTATTATTATTATTATTATTATTATTATTATTATTATTAATTAACTGAATAGATAAAAGATATGCACTTTACTCTTTGGACAAGCCTGTACAGAGGCTGTGATTAGATTCTAAGCCTGAAGTAGGGTTAAACCGGAAGACAAATTTAAGTCAACCACTCATGTATGTGTGTGTGTATATGTGTGTGTGTGTGTTTGTGTGTGTGTGTCTGTGTGTGTGTGTGTGTGTGTGTGTGTGTGTGTGAATGTAGGCATGTATTTTAATTACTAAAACCTGCAGAAAATATAATAACTATTTTAAGCTTTTTAAAACATATACGTATATGAGTAAATCTGCCAACAAAGTTATATAAGCATTAGGTCAATCTGCATTATTTTGTCCACTAACTGCGTCAGGGTTCTCTGCATATATTTATGTATGTATGCATGTATGTATGTATGTATGTATTCATCTGTCTATCTATTTATCTATTCTTCTCTCTCTCTCTGATATATAATATATATATATATATATATATATTATATATATTATATTTATAGATTATGTATAGAGAGAGAAGAGAGAGGAGAGAGAGAGAGAGAGAAAAGTAAAGAGTGAAAAAACCACAGAAGGCTTAAATGTTAAAAAATATATATATTTGCGTCAATATGCCTGAAGAATATTAGAAAATTTTAAAAAAATTTGTTTCTCTTATAATGACATAATTTAAAAGAAAGACCGGTTTCGCGTGTAGCTTTTCAAATTTCTTGTGACGTTATGTTTATGTTGAATAGAGTTATCGTTATGTTTATGTTCAGGAGAGTTCTAAATAAGGGAAGGTAGTCTTCCCTTATTTAGAACTCTCCTGAACATAAACATAACGATAACTCTATTCAACATAAACATAACGTCACAAGAAATTTGAAAAGCTACACGCGAAACCGGTCTTTCTTTTAAATTATGTCATTATAAGAGAAACAAATTTTTTTTAAATTTTCTAATATTCTTCAGACATATTGACGCAAATATATATATTTTTTAACATTTAAGCCTTCTGTAGTTTTTTCACTCTTTACTTGTTTCTATATATTCACCACGTGCTTTCACAAACCAACTTTATATATATATATATACATGCATACATGATGTATATACATATATGCATATACATACATACATACATACATACATACATACATACATACATACATACATACATACATACATACATATATATGAATGCGTGTGTGTGTGTTTGTGTGTGCCTGTGTGTGAGCGTGCGTGCGTGCGTGCGTGCGTGCGTACGTGCGTGCGTGTATGCGTACGTGTTGCAAGTAATTATAATACTTTGATCCAGAGTTCTGAAGGCCCCAGGCTGGAAACCGCTGCACTAGGATATTCGATTTTGTTTTTAGTGTCCCATTATGACCATGGCTATGACCGTAACCAATGTACATAGCTTTTACTGGGTCATTTCACTAACTGTAAATAAGTACCACAAGCGTTACAGTTTGGCAGAATCGTTAGCACGTCCTTGACTGATAAAATTCATTCTGACTACTAGTGTCCCAAGTTCGAATTCCCCGAGGTAACTTGACTCTTTTATCCTTTTTAGATCGATAAAATGTACCATTCCTGGGCAGTAGATTAGTAGAACGGTAAGAATCTTGACTCGGACGCTTTGTCGTATGTGTTCAGGCTCTTTGTGTTCTGATTTCAAATCTTGCCAAGGCTTACATGGGTAGTAGACTTAATCTGCTGTTTGGTTCAATTCCACCATCTGGCAATTTGAGTGTCCTTAACAGAGTCCAATCTGGTAATCATTCATGCCATATCTTCAATTTGAAGATACCTTTTCTTTATTCTTCCTACCAGTTTCAGAGGCCCTATAAAAGGTTTTGAGTACAGCCTTGCCACCTGAGTAACAGGAAAAAGGAATACCGAACATTTACGTTAAGTTGTAGGGCCTGGCAATATCAATGAAACGCTGCCACTATGTCCATATTCAGACCACATTTTGCAATCACCATGGACAGCCTTGAAAGGGGATCCTAATATAAGCTCTGATCACAGAATGCTTAGGAGGTTTATAAGTTTAGCTAACATACACAGACATCATCCACCAATGAAGAATTTTTTTCTTTCTGAGATAACCAGAAATTCCAAGAGAGTATTCAATAACTGTCTTACTGACCAACAGACCTACCATTTTGATAAGCAGAACTATATGTGATACAAAAATCACTTAATTTGAATTTATCGTTTATTCAGATAAACTTGCTTAAATCCAGATTCAAGTTCGTATATATAACACCACAACACATCTATATATATATTCTATATATATATATATATATATATATATATATATATATATATATATATATATATATATATATATATATACTTGTATTTGTATGTATGTGTATGTATGCGTGAATGTATTATATATATATATATATATATATATATATATCTATGTATGTATGTATGTATAACTAATGTACTTATACAAAACGACTATTTACTTTGGCTTACATACACACAGACATGCAGACGTTTATCTCTTCAAAGTGACATATTTAATTTAAAGCATATTTAATGTAAATATACAGAGCATGTAAGAATGTAATCATGGCTTAAACACACAAACACGCACACACACACTGACACACATACACACACACACGCACACACACACACACATACACACACATACACCCATACAGTCACACACACACACATATAGATCTTCGTAATATATATATACATATGCTTACGTACATACATGCATAACCATATAAATCTCAGGAATCGCATATATTTCAGTTTATTTGATAAAATTCTGTAGAAATCTGTGTGTTTATAAGGGCTATATATAGTTGTTTTCTCTCTGTTTACAGGACTATAATGTACAAGATAGAATCTTTGATTTTAAATATGAAGCAAATAGAAAATGAGAAAAATAATATATTTTTCTTTTAAAAAATACCGTTATATATACATAATGTATTTTCAGATTATAGTAACGTGTCTGCAGACAAATATAAATGTATATTCGTATATACGTATATATTATGCAAGCACAACATCTCTCTCTCTCTCTCTCTCTCTCTCTCTCTCTCTCTCTCTCTCTCTCTCTCTGTCCATACATATATATATAGAAATTATAATTTAGGGTATCTGAGATATCTCCACGCTGGAAATAGCAGTCAAAACTCCAACGTTGTATGTATGTATGTATATATCTATGTATATATATATATTATATATATATATCTATATATATATATATATATATATATATAAGGATAAGATCGGTAACTTAATTATCGATCTTATCAAGTGGCCAGCATAGGAATAAAAACCTTCAACAGTAATAATTATTATTAAATTCATGATTTAGGGTATCTAAGAGATACATACATAGATACATACATGCATGCATGCATACATACATACATACATACATACATACATACATACATACATACATACATACTATGTTTCGCCGAAAGGCCATTTCCAACTCACACTTTTAATTTTCCTTCCTTTATTCTGAGTTGCGAGATCATGTTCCTCTTATCACCTTTTAACACAAAGTATGTGTGTGTGCGCGCACAAAGTCGTTCTGATATCCACTGTCGTGAATTTCAGATTTCAGTTCCAACCACTTTGCATCGTTTAAATGTTGGTGATCCTGGTTAAAAGTTTCCCTCGTTGATGATCTGTTGATTAATCATCTTACTGCACGCTTGTTTATTTGGTAAACCTGATGAGTTGAGAGTGTCACAACGATTTTTTCAGAATCTTATGGATGTTGTGCATACTGCATACCTGACTGTACTACGCATACGTAACAATAAAGAATCTAAGTAAAACAATTACAGCAGCACTAGATAACCTATTCGTCTATCTTTATGAGATAGATGGATGGGCAGACAGCCAGCCAACCAGATAGACAGAGAGGCAGGCAGACAGACAAACAGATAGTTAGATAGATACATAGATAGATAGAATTTAATTCTTATGAACACCTATATTCAAACTGTTGACCGTTCTAGTCCAAGCACAGCTGATAATACGAAGCAATGAAATTGCAAATACTTAGAAACATTTTGTTCAGTATTTGTGCAGATTCTCGTCTAATGGGTGTCCTCAGTTGGTCGACTGTTGCCGGTTTTGTACTGTAAAATTTATCTTTTAAGTATCATTGCATAAAAAAAAGTCAAGTGGTGTGAGATCCGGTGAAAGCAGAAAGTATTCTACTAAACCTTTTTCTCCAGTCCACAAGTTTGGTAATATCTCATCAACGAAGGCCCTTACATTACTATGGTAGAGTCTGCAAGCCCAAAATTATTGGAAATAGAGCTCCACAACTTCTTGAATGCATAGCATGGCAGATTATGATTACAATTTCAAGTAAAGAAGACTTGTCATAGAACGGTTGTAAATTAATGGTTCAATTAAAACTTTTTTTATGTTAGGCCGCACCATAATGATAAATTAATATTCTGTTCCTCCATAATAAATGTTTTCTAAGATCCACGGAGAGGCGCGTGGCTTAGTGGTTAGGGTGTCAGCATCACGATCGTAAGATTGTGGTTTCGATTCCTGGACCGGGCGACGCGCTGTGTTCTTGAACAAAACACTTCATTCCACGTTGTTCCAGTCCACTCAGCTGGCAAAAATGAGTAACGCTGCGATGGACTGGCGTCCCATCGATCCTGGGAACACATACGCCATGAAAACCAGGAAACCGGGCCCATGAGCCTGGCTAGGCTTTAAAAGGGCGCAGTGGAGGCGCAATGGCCCAGTGGTTAGGGCAGCGGACTCGCGGACGGATGATCGCAGTTTCGATTCCCAGACCGGGCATTGTGTGTGTTTATTGAGCGAAAACACTTAAAGCTCCACGAAGCTCCGGCAGGGTGTGGTAGTGACCCCTGTTGTACTCTTTCGCCCCAACTTTCTCTCACTCTCTCTTCCTGTTTCTTGGGTAACGCTGCGATGGACTGGAGTCCCGTCCAGCTGAGGGGAACACATATGCTATAGAAACCGGGAAACCGGGCCCATGAGCCTGGCTAGGCTTGAAAAGGGAGCATAAATAAATAATCCACGGAAGGTGGGATTACGGCGGTTAATTGAACAATTTAATCTAAATGTAATTTTATCTCTCCAAGCAATCTTTATTGGAAAGTATGTATTTTCTATACATCTTGCCGAGTACCACTCACAAAGCCTCACTCTTCAGTCCGAATAATCTCCGTTCAGAGGGAGGACTATTTAAAGAATGCTACTTTCCTAATGACAGCACAGCAAAATACGATGGACGTCTAATTTTGAAATTTCTTTCTCGTGACTTACTTGCACATATTTTCTTGAACTCTAGCAATGCGTTTCTAATACACTTACATGCTTTGTGGGGTTTTACGATGCCCACATTCTTCCGGAATGTATCTTGTGAACATTGTGAACAGTTCGCCCGCTTCAAAGTTACTCGCATCTCCAATTCAAGTGATAATAAGTGATATACATACATACATACATACATACATACATACATACATACATACATACATACATACATACATGCATACATAGACACACACTAGTCAGACAAAATATACTGTTTCGCCGGAAGGCCATTTCCAACTCACACTTTTAATTTTCCTTCCTTTATTCTGAGTTGCGAGATCATGTAGGTGGGTTTGTTAGAAACTTCCTCCTTAACTCTTTCTGCACTTTGACTACGTTTTAAAACTTCCAATAACATTTAGAATAAATTTCCTTTGTTCTAAGCTTAGTCTGGCTCTTATCATTATTTCTAATGAGTTAACTTCAAAAAGAAATGAAAGTTTAAAGGTGTATAGCTGATGTAGTGTGTATGTATTTTGGTGAGGACACCCTGTATATATAATGCAAGCATACAAACAACACACATACACACGCACATGTATATATATATATATATATACATAGTTAAATAAATATGTATATATATATATATATATGTGTGTGTGTGTGTGTGGTGTATATATATATAGTTAAATAAATATGGATATATATATATATATATGTGTGTGTGTGTGTGTGTGTGTGTATATATATATAGTTAAATAAATATGTATATATATATATATATGTGTGTGTGTGTGTGTGTGTGTGTATATATATAGTTAAATAAATATGTATATATATGTACATTTAATTTATATATTTTATGCACACGCACATGCATATATATATATATATATATATACTCACACTCACACCAAACACACACACACACACATACACACACACATACACACACACACAGAGTCGCTGACATATTTGTGTTGCAACTCTCTTATATATAAACACATATGGTATTCGTGTATAAACTTCTGAAGTTGATTGTTTATTCAAAATATTTCGTAAGAAAAAATAAAAAATAAAAAATAGTAGTAGTAGTAGTAGAAGTAGTAGTAGTAGTAGTTGTAGTAGTAGTAGTAGTGGTGGTGGTGGTGGTGGTGGTGGTGGTGGTGGTGGGGTGGTGATGATAATGATGATGATGATGATGATGATGATGATTGATGATGATGATGATGATGATAATAATAATAAAATAATAATAATAATAATAATAATAATAATAATAATAATAGTAATAATAGTAATAATAATAATAATAATAATATCCCAATATCATCTGTCATCAAATGCTTTCTTTCGCTCGCAATCACCCCAATCTACTTCAAATGATTGTTTTAATCTATAAGACCACCTTACAGTAATATGTCCAAGAATTATACATCAATCTTCACTCTAAATATTATTAACATATATTTATGCTTACAAATATCGTTTTCTAATATGGTTCGTGGGAAAAATGTCAAAGATATATTTTACTCGTTTCAGTCATTTGATTGCGGCCATGTTGGAGTACGGCCTCGGAGGGCTAAAGTCACGTATTTATTCTATCGGTGTTTCTTATTTCTTTATTGCTCACAAGGGGCTATACATGGAGGGGACAAACAAGGACAGACAAACGGATTAAGTCGATTACATAGACCCCAGTACACAACAGGTACTTAATTTATCGACCCCGAAATTATGAAAGGCAAAATCGACCTCGGCGGAATTTGAACTCAGAACGTAACGGCAGACGAAATACCTATTTCTTTACTACCCACAAGGGTCTAAACACAGAGGAGACAAACAAGGACAGACAAATGGATTAGGTCGATTACATCGACCCAGTGTGTAACTGGTACTTAATTTATCGATCCCGAAAGAATGAAAGGTAAAGTCGACCACGGCGGAATTTGAACTCAGAACGTAACAGCAGACGAAATACCGCTAAGCATTTCGCCCGGTGTGCTAACGTTTCTGCCAGCTCGCCGCCTTCTATCGGTGTTTCTGTCCTGCACTGCTAAGTTACAGACGTAAACACACTAATACCAGTGGCCAAATGGTAGTGGGGGGGGGGGACAAACACACACACACATATGACTAACTTCCTTCAGTTTCTGTCTACCAAATCCACTCACATGGCTTTGGTCAGCCCTGGGCTATAGTAAAAGATACTGGCCCAAGGCGCCACGCAATGGGACTGAACCCAGAACCATGTGGTTGGTAAGCAAGCTTTTTACTACCACTCAGACATGCCTGAGCCTATATGTAGCGCTAGTTGAACTAATTCTGAATTAATTTCGTTTAATGGTCCCCTAGAGGAATGAATGACGAAGTAAATCTCTGTCTTATTTGCACGCTGATCGTAAAGAGATATGTCTGAAATGTAATCGTCCGGTCTGCTGCTTAAGCAAGCATAATTGGGCAGAGTTTCGGTACCGCATATGAGAGAGATATGAGACTAAGGAGGGATTAGATGGGATTAAGGATGTGAGATGAAGAATGAAGGATGTTGTTGTTATTGATGTTCCTATGATCTAGCTCTAGGTCAAGCTTGTTCATAAACATCTCTTGTCAAATGTTTTGGGTATATCCCAAGATTAGTCCTCATCAAATAGACATTTCAACAAGGGTTACTCAGCTGTAGATATGACACTTTAGACTGGTACAGAGTACTTGAGACTGCATTATTTCATGTGGCATTCTTTGTCAGACATGCAGGTGCGATTTGAGGAAAATTTGATGCTTATTTCTCACAGATCGATGGACAGCGTAAAGTAATTCTTATTGGATATGGGGTCATCAGATAGGTTTGGTCAAAGATGATATGGTATGGCATCACACAAACACACATAGACACACACACATACATGTACCACACACAGATACAAACCCTGACACACATACACTCACTCAAACAAACACCCTGACACACATACACGCACACACTCGCACACTCACACACATACACGCACAGGCACTCACCCTGACACACATACACGCACACACTCGCACACTCACACACATACACGCACACGCACTCACCCTGACACACATACACGCACACACACACACGAACGCATGCACACACGCACACATGTGCATGCACGCACACACACGCACACACACACACGCACACACACACACGCACACATACACACACACACGAACGCACACGTCGTTTATTGATAATAAATGTTCATCACTCAGCTTGAGTTTCACACCATTGCGATCATCAGGTGAGAACACAGGGGTAGAAAACTCGAGTTGCAAAATAAACATCCATTTTTGATATACCATAAATATTCTTTTCTACTCTAGGCACAAGGCCCGAAAATTTGGGAGAGCAGGGCAGTCGATTAGATCGACCTCAGTACGCAACTGGTACTAAATTGATCGACTCCGAAAGGATGAAAGGCAAAATCGAACTCAGAACGTAAGGACAGACGAAATATTGCTAAGCATTTCGCCCGGCGTGCTAACGCTTCTGCTAGCTCGCTGCCTTAACATACCATTAATGTTACAACATGTATTGAGCAATTCTCTCTCATTTGTCCCACGTATGAGCGTTCAGCAACAGTATCCACACCAGTTGCCTATGTGAAAATTCTGGTCTACAAATCTCTAGCACTTAACTTGCCACAAGATTTAGAAAGAGAAAAAATGTATGAGAAGTATTTTTCCTGTAAAACCTGCACCGACAATTTGCTTTAAGTGGTGTAAATTCTTGCAGAATCTACCCCACTCTCACCTTCCAAAATGTATAACCAAGATTAAGGAATAGATTGTCGAGTGTCAGAAAAGGATAAGTGTTAAGCAAGGTAAGGATTCAAAATCCGAACAGACTGATGTTTATCTCCCTTACCATCTTAGTTCACCCAAGTCCGTTTAATAGCACCAAACATACATATACATCAACAGTGATGTAAAGTGGCAGTATTGGCAGTCTCCTTCCTTAGACGAAACATACCTTTGATTATAACAAACACACGAGGCCACCTTATGTTGTCCGTTTACGCCACACAGGACATTCTGTGCATAGGTCATTCTATTCTGTACTGTAAGCCTTGCACAGGAACATTCTAGAATCCTCAAAATAAGTTATTTAATCGCAATTTGATATATCAAATCTGTATCCAGAAAATTCGCCATAAAAGAATATTCGCGGTGAGACAAATTTGCCGTTTGGGCAATGATAAAGCATGTTTTAAAATAAACAAACAAAAACAAGAATGATAAAAAGTTTTACAAAGTCATTAAATAGGCAAGTCTTTTATTCAACGTCAAAGCCTGAAGAAACAAGATGAGGTCATTTAAGATGAAATTTCGATGGAATTCTGTTTTAAGTACACCATATAACGCCTCATAACTTTTTTTATTTTTTGGAATTTTCAGAAAATGTTTGCAAATTTGTATTCTACAGACGGGATTTTACACGACCACGAAAAAAATTTTCTTTTATTGTTTCGAAATTTTTTTCAAATTTTTGTATTCAATTTTTGGAATTTGTTTTTTTTTTTTAAATCACAGTTTAAAATATGGACAGTCCGAATTTTTGGCTTAATTCCTAGTAATAGACCATTAAATATTTATGGGGAGAGAGATATTGCAAAACATCAATACGTCAGAGTGACAAGCAAACGAGGAGGGCATCAGGTGCTCGTAAGATATGCTAAAAATAACAGCTAAATAGTCCTTAAATCACGCACCATTTTTTTTTCATAATCGTATGAATTGCCGTGTTTAGAACATAAATTCGCAAAAATAACCTGAGCCCCACCCCCAATAAAAATGCTACGAAAGTTTATATGGCTCGCATAAAGCAGAATTCTGCCGAAACATTTACGGCGAATTTTGGGGCAAAAATGGTGAAAATTCCTCTAATCATCCAATCATCTGCTACCATGTCTGAAACTTTTCGACAGGTTTACTAGTTTTTCAAATTTTTTTATTTGCTGCTAGCATAGGACACATGATGCAACTTCTTACGAAACAGACGAATACATGTATATCAAATACCATACAACATAAATTCATGGTTTATTATGCTAATTATCTTGGTCGTAAATATATTCAGTTCATTTTTTTTTTTAAAGTCTTAGTTCATTGGTTACTGGAGATAATGTCAGACAACTGAAGATGTCTGTTGAGTCAGAAACACGTGTCCACGACTGTCCACTTACCTCCAGATAATGGAGGCGCAATGGCCCAGTGGTTAGGGCAGCGGACTCGCGGTCGTAGGATCGCTGTTTTGATTCCCAGACCGGGCGTTGTGAGTGTTTATTGAGCGAAAACACCTAAAGCTCCATGAGGCTCCGGCAGGGATGGTTGTGGTCCCTGCTGTACTCTTTCACCACAACTTTCTCTCACTCTTTCTTCCTATTTCTGTTGTACCTGTATTTCAAAGGGCCGGCCTTGTCACTCTCTGTGTCACGCTGAATATCCCCGAGAATTACGTTAAGCGTACACGTGTCTGTGGAATGCTCAGCCACTTACACGTTAATTTCACGAGCAGGCTGTTCCGTTGATCGGATCAACCGGAACCCTCGTCGTCGTAACCGACGGAGTGCTTCCTTCCTAACCTCCAGATAATAAGCTTCTAATTTTCCCTAGTTTCATGCCAGCTATGGATAATCCTTGGTTCTTGAGATTATCTCGCTTTCTCTTGT
>NC_043009.1:40761879-40776879 GCF_006345805.1 Octopus sinensis
TAACTTAGTAAATATAAAGTTTTCTCAAAAACTCTAAGAGTAAAAGATGTTTTATATGACACCAGTATACGAAGTTTGAAAGTATTTAATTACAAAAAATTATTTTCTAAATCTGCCGGTCAGAAGGTAAAGATCCTAATCGACTAACTCCCTCCCACAAATTTTCAGGCCTTGTGCCTATAATAGAAAAGGTTATTTTAATTATCATTTGTAAGCTGACAGAATCAGTAGCTCATCGAAAAATTACCAAGTGCATTTCTTCTAGCTTTACATTCTAAGTTCAAATGTCACCGAGGCTGATCAATAAAATAAAGCGCCGATCGAATACTGGGGTCGATCGACTTCCTCTTTCCCCTAAAAAATCGCTGGTCTTGAACCAAAATTAGAAAGAATTATTATCATTATTGTTGAACTGAAAGAATCGTTAGCACATCGGAGAGAATGATCAGCGACACTTCCTCCGGCATAAACGTTCTAAGTTTAAATTCCGTCGAGGTCGACTTTGCCTTTTATTCTCTCAGGATTAACGAGCAAATCGACCTATGGACATATTCTTTCTAAACTTAGTACTTACTCTATCGGTTTCTTTTTATGACGAACCGCTAAGTTACGGGGACGTAAACACACCAGCATCGGTTGTCAAGCGATGTTGGAGGGGACAAACACAGACACACAAATACACACACACATACACACACACATACACACACACATACACACACATACATACACACACACATACATACATATATACGACGTGCTTCTTTCAGTTTCTGTCTACCAAATCCACTCAAAAGTTTTGGTCGGTTCGAGGCTAGTTGAAGACACTTGCCCAAGGTGCCACGCAGGGGACTGAACCCGGAACCATGTGGTTGGTAGGCAAGCTACTTACCACACAACCACTCCTACATCTATCTCTCTATCTATCTATCTATCTATCTATCTATCTATCTATCTATCTATATATATATATATATATATATATATATATATATATATATATATATACATACATAAATACATACATACATACATACATACATACATACATACACACATATATGCATACACATACATAAACACATATATAAACACATAGAAATACTTATATGTATGCATATTTATGTGTATGTATATATAAATATATATATATATATATTATATATATATATATATATATTATATATATATATATATATTCATATATACACACATATATTTGCATATACATACATAAAGACATATGATTATATACATGATATGTATGCATGCATGCATGCATGTATGTATGTATGTATGTATGTACGTATATGCGCGTAGAAAGTGATTTCTGATCGCAAAAATAATCAAATATATTAAACGAATTTTATTTTATTTTATTTAATTTAATTTTATTTATTTATGTATGTATTTATTTATTCATTTATTTATCTTTGCGTAACACATCAAAACTCTATATTGGATATTAATCGGTGGTGAACGGCACCGACGCCATTTTAGTATTTCTACCATACATAACTGATTATGAAAGAATAGAGATAAATCATCTTTTAATTCGCTCAGACAAGAAAAATATATATACATATTGATTTAGTAATGAACTCTTAATGAGTCTTCGTTTTCCCAAGGAACATATATGTCAAATTGTTAATATTAACGTCTGGCAATATATATTTTAAAATATTAATAGCGTGCTGTCTCACATCTCTCGCTACTCTCTTTCTTTCTCTATCTATCTATCTATCTATCTATCTATCTATCTATCTATCTATCTATCTATCTATCTATCTATCTATCTATCTATCTATCTATCTGTCTGTCTGTCTGTCTTTCAATCTGTCTGTCTGTCCATCCATCCTTCTGTTTATCTAGATCTTTCACTTCTTGTCTCTTGTGATACAGTTTCGTTTCTCGATAGAATTTTTATCAAATTTTATCAATATTTATAAAATATCGTCATCATCGTTTAACTTTTTCACGTTCGAATATGTAAGCTGACTCACGTCTCTCTCTCTCTCTCTCTCTCTCTCTCTCTCTCTCTCTCTCTCTCTCTCTTTGTACACACATATATATATATATATATATATATATTAAGCATCAGTTGAGCACCGGGATCAATGTCATCAACTTCCCCTCCTCAAATTGCTGGCCTTGTGCGAAAATATGGAACCAATAATTATATCTAATTAATGCAGGAATCGTTAGCACGCCGGGCAAAATGTTTAGGGACATTTCTCTTGAGTTCAAATTCCGTCGAGGCTGACTTTGCCTTTCAACCTTTTGGTACTGATAAAATTGATACCATTTGGGTACGGCAGTCGATGAAATCGACTGGAACCCTTCTCCAAAATTCCAAGCCTTGCGCCTATAGCAGAAAAAGAAGTATTGCTAATTAAGGTATTCTGAGTTCAAGCGTTTGCCTGTCATTCGCAGTCAATAAAATAATATACAGGGATCAACGGTATTGGCTAAAACCGCCTAAATTAATGATTTTTTATATATATCAGGAGCCAATTATTAAAGCTAGTTTTTGTTTTCTATTGAATCTGTGTCGTTGAATTCTACAATTTGAAGGAGACTTGGCTACTATTTCTAGCACAAAAAATACTCTCTCGTTGGCTCAGTGATTTTGCCGTCCTTCAGACATCATTGAAATATGAACTATGTATGTTTATTGCCGAGTAAACAAAACTATTACATTGCAGCCAAGAGAAACACATTTATATATTATGCAAAATACTGATCTGAATATAACATATTGTTCTATTTAGTGGCTTTAATCCTCTTAATGAGCTTTGAAAGAAGTAATTAAGTAATTTCTTGGAAAAGTAACTCCAGTTGGTAAATGTGTGTGTGTGTGTACGCACATATATGTATGTATGTATGTATGTATGTATGTATGTATGTATGTATGTATGTATGTATGTATGTATGTATGTATGTATAATCTACGCTTATGCAGCTTCTCTTGATTCCTGATTGGGGATACCGGTCTTACAGAAGATGCTTTGTTCAGTAATGTTCAATATATAAAGAATTGACTAATAGTGCGTACTTGCGGAAAACTCTGGAAAACATTCAGTTTAAAGGTTTTTAAAAATGAATGTAAATTGATCGGAGGTGACTACGGTGACAGCCCATAGTTTCATGTAAACAACTTTGTAACATAACCATTATCTAGAACAGTGCTTTTCAAACTTTTTGCTGGAGCGGAACCCCAAGGAAACATTCCACTGGCTCGAGGAATCTCTGTGCAATAATTTAATAGTCTTATGCACACATATCTGCACAGGAGAATTAAAAATTACTGCCGATTTTAGCAGTTTTGTAACTTCTTGCGGAACCCCTGGACAGTACTGGTGGAACCCTAAGGTTCCGCGGAACCCTGGTTAAAAACCACTGATCTAGAATACAATCAATGTTTAAAACGTATATAGATTGTGTATAACATGAAAGCAGTGCGTAAATTATACACCAGATCAAAACAAACACATTTTTGCTGGGTAGAGTACGTTAGAACGGTGTACCTCAGCTACTATTTCTGAAATACTTAACATTGATGCATGTCGATGCAGCATATAATGGAAGTTCTGTTAATAAAATAAAGAGATTTCTCCAACTCACTGTCTGTTTAAACCATTTTCGAGCTGACCCTTCACTGGTCAGTTCCTCACCAAATGTTTCGTTGATATCGCGAGCAGTTTTAGCTGCTTTACGTCCTTTTTTGGAGTTGAATAGCAAAATTGCTCGAATATCGCGCTTTGACAGTTCCATTTCAGATGACTATAACACAAGGGGCTAAACACAGAGGGACAAATACAAACATAAGTGGAGACGAAAAAAGACAAATGAATGTGAAAATGAAAAAAATGAATAATGAAATAGAATGAAGCCACTTGACCCCACACCCGAGTGACTTCATTTACACTTTTTTTACTTTCTTTTTACAAACTATTGCAGCGTGGAAGGTGTTTATAAGCCATTTAAGAAACACACAAAACCCGTTAGATTCACTTCAACATTTAAATTTAATTTGTCAAAATATTTTCGTCGCTTTGAGACCGCGACGAAAATATTTTGACAAATTAAATTTAAATGTTGAAGTGAATCTAACGGTTTTTGTGTGTTTCTTAAATGGCTTATAAACATCTTCCCCGCTGCAATTGTTTTCGTTCCAGCACACGATCTCAGATCCGGTCACTTGCTATGCAAGTACATCTCCGTAATTTTTACAAACTTATAATTAAGAAAGTTTAACTTAGGCGGCAACTTACTTTCGTCTGCTGTCACGCCTATGTCCAATGTTTCTGTCCCACAGTTTTCCATTAAACCGAAACATTTTTTGGAGTGGGGGTTGGGGACTTTTGGGCACCTGTCTATTTTTGTTATTGTTTGTGTCAGGTTTCTTGTCGGCACTCTTTTTACCTGGAATACCACAATCTGGTCCTCCATAACAAGTAGGATGGCAGCTACCAGCCAGACAACATATACCCCAGGACTAACCTTTGACTAACCTTTCGCACAAAAAAAATTCACGATCAACTCGGTCACGGATGATACTAACAACGAGAAAAAAAATCAATGTTAATTCATTGATGCATTTGGGCAAGTCTATGTCTGTTTTATGAGACAATTTCCAAAAAAAAGGTTTTAATAAAATTCAAAACTCTGCAAAAATTCTTCATGGTTCCAAACGTTTCTTACTTTTTACTCAATGAGAGAGAGAGGGAGGGAAGGAGGGAGAGAGAGAGAGAGAGATAGGAATGTAATGTTTATCGCGACCTACGTTTAGGTGGCGATAAGAACAGACGGTACTGCTATTTTTACGCCAAGAGGACGCTTCTTCCTATACACACACACACACAATATATATATATACATATATATATATACAAATATATATATACATACATATATGTATTTATATATATATATATGTATTTATATATATATATATATGTATATATATATATATATGTATATATATATATATATATATATATATATATTATATATATATGTATTTATAATATATATATATATATATAATATATATATGATTATTTTATATATATATTATATATGTAATTTATATATATATATATATATATATATATATATGTATTTATATATATATATATATATATATATATATATATATATGTATTGATATATAATATATATATATATATATTATATATATATATATGTATTATATATATATATATATATATATATATATAAATATATATATATATATGTATTTATATATAATATATATATATATATATATATATATATATATATATTATATTATATAATATATATAGTAAAGCAAATAAAAGGGCTACAGCAGGTGCTTCGCCTCATACCGAAGGAATTAGAAATGGCAGTCAAAGACTGTTTTTCCATTTCTGTAAGTGGAGATTCCAAAAACGAAGGCCCGTGCAGCTCACATACACAAAACCGGAGAGTAGCAAATAGACGCAAACAGTCACTTACCGTTAATAACGAACATGTTTCTGGATCACAAACTTGGAAAAGTAGTTTGATTTCCTTCTTCGGCGCTATATTCGATAGATTTACCAAATGCCACAGGCCCTCACTTCTGATCCAGCGACATCAGATAGTGGGGGGAAGTGTGCAGATGTTAAACCTAAGTGATGACTAGGAACGTAAATTTTCCCTCCAAAATTCTGCCATGCGCGCCTTCTGGGTAATCGTAATGGGCCTTCGTTTTTGGAATCTCCACTTACAGAAAATGGAAAAAACAGTCTTTGACTGCCATTTCTAATTCCTTCGGTATGAGGCAAAGCAGCCTGCTGCTAGCCCTTTTATTTGCTTTACTATATACTGAACCTTACAAAGTTCCTGACGATGAATTTGTCGTATTTACATACCGAAATTTACCGGTAAATAATTGTTGGTTACATGAAAAACCACAGAAAAATTATTTACCATTTTTATTGTATATATATATATATATATTATATATTATATATATATATATATATATATATATTATATATATATATTTATATATATTAGAATGTATATATATATATAGATATATATATATATATATATATATATATATAATATATATATATATATATATATATAATTAACAATTGAGGATAAAATCTTTAAAAGAAATTATCAGTAGTCAGCGTGAAAACCTCGTAAGAGAAAAATCCGTAAATTCTTCCTCTTTGAAAATATTCATTTATATTATATGAGGGTACTACTATTCGTAGATACCAACACGCTAAGAGGGACCAATGCGGTCAAAACTACTAAAAATAAACAAAATTTTACCGAATGCAAAACTTCAAACACATCATTTTAAAAAAGAATTCAGTTACATATCACATGTGATTTCGCATTTAATGCAGAATACGCATTTCATGTTCGTCAGTGCAACAAACTCAAGAAATATAAGAAAAAACATAACATTACAAACTCGATAGCCAACCGTAGAATTCGTCGTAGCTTGTACGAATGTTTATCTTTACATATCTATGAAAATGGCGGGCTTTTTCGCAATGCATTTCGGTAACAAATTGCCTAGTCGGAATAAAAATTCAGTATTGAACTATTCCGGTGAAAAAATAAATTAACAATTGAGGATAAAATCTTTAAAAGAAATAGTATCAGTAGTCAGCGTGAAAAACCTGTAGAGAAAAAATCCGTAAATTCTTCCTCTTTGAAAATATTCATTTATATTATATTGAGGGTACTACTATTCGTAGATACCAACACGCTAAGAGGGACCAATGCGGTCAAAACTACTAAAAATAGGATTTTTTTCTTACGAGGTTTTTCACGCTGACTACTGATAATTCTTTTAAAGATTTTATCCTCAATTGTTAATTTATTTTTCACCGGAATAGTTCAATACTGAATTTTATTCCGACTAGGCAATTTGTCACCGAAATGCATTGCGAAAAAGCCCGCCATTTTCATAGATATGTAAGGATAAACATTCGTACAAGCTACGACGAATTCTACGGTTGGCTATCGAGTTTGTAATGTTATGTTTTTTCTTATATTTCTTGAGTTTGTTGCACTGACGAACATGAAATGCATATTCTGCATTAAATGCGAAATCACATGTGATATGTAACTGAATTCTTTTTTAAAATAATGATGTGTTTTGAAGTTTTGCATTCGGTAAAATTTTGTTTATTTTTAGTAGTTTTGACCGCATTGGTCCCTCTTAGCGTGTTGGTATCTACGAATAGTAGTACCCTCAATATAATATTATATATATATATATATATATATATATATATATATATATATATATATATATATATATATATATATATATATATATTATATGCATAATATATATATATATTCGGAGGGAGCTAGGAGAATCGTTAGCTCGTTAAAAATCTCTCTCCATATCTGCCTTACTCCTTTTCCGTATTGATAAAATAAAGTACCAGTGAAGTACTTGAGCCAATAGTATCGACTACACTTCACTCCTGAAGACTGCTGGCCTTGAACCAAATGTAGGAACCATTATATATGTGTGTGTGTGCGCGCGAGCGCGTATGTATATATGTATGTATTATATATGTATGTTTTATGTGTATGTATATGTATATATATACACTTATATATGTGTGCGTATGTATACATATGTGTGTGTGTATATATATATATATATATACTTGTATATATATGCATGTATATATAATAATATAAATAATATATAATTATATGCATATATATATATATATTAATAATGCATACTTACATACACACATACATACATACATACATACATACATACATACAGAAAGACAGACAGACAGGCAGGTAGGTAGGTAGGTACTTCATAGACGTACATATACACACGCAGTCATTTACACGTACGACCTGCTGCACTTGCAACACATGTTCGCACTCGTTCACCAAATCGCTGATCCTGTTTTATGAACTGATGTCAAATGGCACCATTCTGCGAGAGATTTTATCGTTGTGTCAGTTTAAAACCACTCCCTATTTCTGTTTTTCCAAACTTTCGCTATTCTTTTGCGTTTCCATTTTAGTCATTTATTGGGCCTATGATATTCATGGAAAATACGTGTTATCTATACTTTATTATTCATGAGATCTAATCCTAAAATAACTTACACTCACATGTCTGCCAATCCTTTCTCGAAAGAAAATAAATCGCAGAGTTTTTATAACGACTCAAAGAGGAAGCTTTTACCTAGTTGCTATAATTACTGAAAATAGCAACTAAATCTTTCGCAAGACTTAAAAATAAAGTACACTTTAGTTAATGTAGTCCTTGATATGTTTTGCCTTGGACCTGAACTTCTTGATTAAATCTACGAAAGCTAATGTTTCATACGGTGTGTCTTAGACCTTTTTTAGACATGGTAGAGCCCATCCTTGTCTGAGTAGTTGGGGAGCATGAAAGTAATGTGTTGAGAAGGATTCTTTGAGGTTTGAATAAATGCAGCAAAAGCAAAGTTTGACGGAAATATTAGTCATTTTTCATACTTTCTAGGGGTAAGCAATTAGGAAATAACAGTTACTAACCAAGGACCAAAATCGTGTTACACAGTGTAATCTGAGGCCCACTTCGGTCACGACACAGACCATGAGATTGCACCTAGAAAGTTACCCTCCCAGGTGCAAGTCCGGGCGAGATTGTTTATGGAAGACCAGCAGTCGCCCATGCATACTGGCCTCCCCTCTCCACGCCAACAGTGTTATCCAAGGGAAAAGCAAAGGCCGATACAGCTTGGCACCTGTGACGTCGCAACTCATTTCTACAGCTGAGTGAACTGGAGCAACGTGAAATAAAGTTGTCTTGATTAAGAACACAACACGCAGCCCGGTCCGGGATTCGAGCTCATAACCTCACGATCGTAAGCTCGACGCTCTAACCACTGAGCCATGCGCCTTCACACACAGTGTAATGATATTTAACTAAAACGTCAATGGCTAGCACCCAATGTAAAAGAATAATCCATCACCAAATCAGGATTAGACCTGAAAAACGTTATGCTCTGTGTTTTGTGAGATATGAAGGGTATCATCTATCATGCAATGTTGAACCAAAACGAAACAGTTGATGTGGATAAGTATTGTAATCAGCTATAGAAAAAAGCGCTCGCCATTAGCTAATCATAAAGGGATGCTGCTCTTACACACACTTATATATTGCAAGCGGAGAGAGAACACCCTATTATTCTAGCTCAAAGACGACCAGCTCACGTAATTTCGACCTCATTTTCGTCATCCTCAGTAATGGATACTAGTCTGCCAGACATAGCGGTAGTTCACCCCAGCTTGCAGTATTTTAAAAATCATTCAAGAAAATTCTATGGCACGAAATATGAACGTTTTACCTCATCCTCCTTACCTTGCTTCATCTGGCAATCAAGTTCCCAGGCTATTACAATATTATTTAGACAGAAGCCAATTTATTAGTTGTAAAGAGTTTAAAATGATTGTGAGTGTTTCTTTACTTCAAAACCTGAAGAATTGTACGCACGTGCAATCAACAATTTGTCAAATAGATGGAATTGTGTTCTCAATAATGAGAAGATATATTATCTTGGTTAATTATATCAATTAAAACCAAAGAAGCACTTGCTTCTTTTCCATCTCGAAATGCGGCAAGATTTTCTTTCCAATCTAATCTTTTTCCCTCTCTCTCCCTCCCCTCTCTCTCCCCTCACTCTTTCCATAAATCTGTGTGTGTTTGTGTGTATACACGCATACCAGCAATTAATATATATAGCTGTAGAAATGAGTTATGACGTCATTGGTAACAAGCTGTATCGGCCTTCGCCTTTAACTTGGATAACATCAGTGGCGTGGATAAAGTCAGTGGTTTGATAACATCGTCTTGGCTTAACAGCCCTCATCGTTTGTTTTTACTGTGTTATTCTCTTTGTTCTGTCTTTTGCTGTTTTTATTTTGATTGTTTTTACCGTCTTGTTTTGTTCTTACTGTCCTGTTCTTGTTACTACTTTTACCCTTCCGCAAAAAATCCCAAATTTTATTTAATTTGCTTTGCGTCTTGTCTTTACATTCGAAAACACGGAGTAGACGAAACAGAGACAACTGAAGAAGGGGAATATTCCTTGTGCTGTATGTCTTATGCTCTGTTTCTTCGTTGTTTGAAAAATAGTTCGTTCCCATGTTTTTGTTTTTATGTTTTCGTTTCTCATTGTGTTCTACGTTTTTTTTTTATGTCCTGTACCCAATCAGCCGAAATTGTGAAGATGATCCGGTTTTTGACTGAAGATTGAAGGCTTCGAATGTCTCGTCCGTGTTTTTTGTATCGTCTTCTAAATGTTTCACGTTCTTGTCCCAGTTTGTATTTTTTTACATTTACATATGTATATATACATATAGATGTAGGTATGTACATATATGTATGCATATATGCATATATCTATATATTATTTGTATTATTATATGATCGAACGCCACACATCCTTTTCCAAGTAAATTCTCTCTCTCTCTCTCTCTCTCTCTATATATATATATATATATATATATATATATATATATATATATATATAGGCAAACAAGAAAAATAGAACTCAAGATATGAGTATATGTATATTTTTATGTACATTATTTACAATTGACGGATATTTGTCCTCATCTTGTTTGCTGTTAACACAACTTTTCGGTTGATATACCCTCCAGCCTTCATCAGGTGCCTTGGGGAAACTTTCGGTTCTCTTTCCTGGGTTCTCTTTCCTAAGGTATTTTTCGGTGTTGTTGTTGTTATCATTATTATTATTATTATTATTATGATGATTCAGGTCACTGCTTGGAATCGAACTCGGAATTTTGAGGTTAGTAGCCCGCACTCTTAACCACTACGCCATATGCCGTGGGTATGATAACAACAACAACAACAACAACAACAGCAACAACAACAACAACAACAACATTGGAAAATAGCTTAGAAATGAGAACCCAGGTTCGAAATTTCCCCTAGACACCTGATGAAGGCTGGAGGGTATATCAGCCGAAACAACAAAAAAGGATGAGGACAAATATCCTTCAATATTGTAAATAATGTACATAATTACTCATCTCTTAAATATAGAACTGTATGTATATTTTTATTGATGTTTAACAGAAGTAACAGAGTAATTCAAGGTCCCAAGAGTTTTGCATGTTAGCAGAAGTGTGCGTGCGTGCGCGTGTGTGTGTATAGATGTATGTAAGAACGTATATATGTGCTTATGTCTGTAAGTATGCATACATGAATGCTCTTGTATATATCTATGTATTTGTGTAGCCGTTGGCATTTAGTAATGATTCGTTGTAGTGTAGGCGTTGTATACATCTGAGTTTCATGTATATAATATATTTACAACAGCAGACATCAGTGAATTGCAGTACGCACAAGGAAGGCTATGGTATTTAGCTGGCGTGTTACAATTGATGGGGGTGTGTAAAAGGAAATGTTAAAATAATCTGACTTCATAGATTTACGTTACCGTTAATAATCTGTTTAGATATGAATGTCGATGATGTGACGGCTGACTACAATGGTGGAAAATTTGAATAGTAAGAGGATTGAGGTTCCTGGAAATAATTTCGTTCTGATGTAAGACCGATGCTATTCGAAAAGCTTGGCACTCCGCGTAAAGTTCACTTTAGTAAATCATCAGAAACGGTTCTATCATTACTTATTAAATTAAATTCAAAGACATCTAACACTCATTTATGCCTGAACAGAGACAAATGCATACAAATGCATACAAATGCATACAAATACACAATCATATATATGTATGATTATATACCGATGTACGCACACATACACGCACACGCACACATATATATCAATTTATATATATATACATATATATATATATATGTATGTATATATATATATATATATGTACATATATATGTATGTATGTATGTATGTATGTATGTATGTATGTATGTATGTATGTATGTATGTATGTATGTATGTATGTATATATGTATATATTATCAGTAATCATAAAGGGTAAAATTAATTAATCAATTTATAATTAATAATCTTACCAAGTAGTTTTGGTATGTTAAAAGAACCATTATCGGTAAACTTATACAAAAATTTTATAATTATAAACATAATTATAATTAGGGTTTAGCAAAATATCTTGATTACTAGTGCTCCCAAATTTATAATTGAAATACTATACTGATGATGGAAATAAGATATGGTTAATTTTACATATCTTTAATCCTGAAACGCGTATATAGTTAATCAAAGCCGGGTGGATTCGGTATTTTTTCTTTTTGTCTGTGTGAGTTGAGAGTATTGCTATCTGGGAGATATCTTATGGTAGTAGAATAGTATTTAACTGCTACTTCTAAATTTCGGTATGGAGTGAAGCAATTTTGCTAAACCCTAATCATAATTATGTTTATAATTATAAAATTTATACATATATATATATATATATATATATATATATATATATTGTTGGCGTCATAAAATTTGTGAAGTTACTTTTTGGAATGGTCGATCTCGAAGCAGAGCAGCTATGAATAATAACGTTTAAATACTGTAAAAATACTGAATAAATTTGAAGGATGTCTGCGGGCAGCCAAAGGAGGCCTTTAACCCATTATTTACCTAATTCCTCACCGTATTTATCACAACCTTTTATTCCTTGACTGCTTTTAGCAGCGGCCACTCTGTCGCAGGCATTCGAACCTGGATTAATGTTTGCGGATTCCTCTTGCCCAGTGATCTTGAGGGTTTTTGCAAAAGATCCCTCCTAACTAAAACAGGAAAAGAAAAAACTACTTATGACTGCACCCCCACCCCCACCCCCACCCCCACTATTTTAAGTGGTTATTGTGGAAGGAAGATCGAGCCACACAGCTGAGAGTTATTTTACATTTAATGCAAATTGTTTATATTTTAGCGGGGTGGGGGCAGAAAATGGCAAGTGTGATTCCATGTCATTCCTAAGAGTACTTGGCAGTATGAGTTTCAACGAGGGATTGAAATCTGTCCGTTAATTTAGCTGACAAGAAATTTAGTTCATTCTTACACAACAACAAATGTCACTTAATAACTGCGTTGAAGTAAACAACCAAAGCACAGCAGTTGCAGCAAATGATGTAATGTATACGACGAAAGACTGTTTATTTTATTGTTGTTGTTGCTGTTGTTATTATTATTATTATTATTATTATATTATTATTATTATTATTATTATTATTATTATTATTATTATTTGTTTTAAAACATTGCTAAACATGAAATATGTTTCTCGTTTCTTGATATGATACTGAAAAACGAGAACCGAAATTGTATTAGCAGTTAGAAATTGTCCTAATTCTAACGATTAGAAGTTGAAGTAGAACATCTCCTATAAAAAAAAATTAAAATTAAAAAAAAAAACAAAACAAAAATAACAAAAAAAACAAAAAAATAGAAGAAAAAAAGCTATAAGACTCCTTTTTAGCAACGAGATAACTTGTGGGTTTTCATTGCCTCTCGGTACAATTTAAAGTTTTGAGACTTGATCAAATGTTCTATATCACGTGTTGCTTTCGCTACAGTCAGAACTCATTTCAACTTGTGAACAGATAAAACTGTTATTGCTGTTGTTTAACCACAGGCTTTGTTGTGTAGTAGAGTGCACCGCTTGAGGTAGCCTTGCGTTTTCCACTCCCCACCCATTGGTTTATACAGCAGGCCTAAGACTCAATAAAAACGTCGCCTGGGACGGGCCATCTCTATTGCCCCTACATAGCAACGCTACTTATACAGGTTAAGCCTGACTGAGCAAATTTATGATTAAAAGCGTTCCAGCCATATCTAAAACTTCATTGTCTTGAAGACGTAGGGTGTAATTAGGTTTTATTTCTAGCAAGTCGAGCAACTCCATAGAACTTCCCTCGTTGGTTCATAATTGCTAATGCTGACCTGACATTAAGATTATTTATGATGATAACCGCCGTATAACAAAAAGTAGGACGGCTTAACAAAACCGTTCGAATTCTAATGAAATCCATTTTAATTATTTTAAAATCTGCTCAGATCCATGGAAAGAACAAATTCACAACTGTTTCACAACTTGCTATTCTTTCTTTACAAGTTTCTTACTTTACCCTTAAAAATCGTAGCTTTTGTGTAGGCGCAGGAGTGGTTGTGTGGTAAGTAGCTTGCTTACCAACCACATGGTTCCGGGTTCAGTCCCACTGCGTGGCATCTTGGACAAGTGTCTTCTGCTATAGCCCCGGGCCGACCAATGCCTTGTGAGACGGAAACTGAAAGAAGCCTGTCGTATATATGTATATATATGTATGTATGTGTGTGTGTGTTTGCGTGTCTGTGTTTGTCCCCCTAGCATTGCTTGACAACAGATGCTGGTGTGTTTACGTCCCCGTCACTTAACGGTTCGGCAAAAGAGACCGATAAAATAAGTACTGGGCTTACAAAGAATAAGACCCGGGTTCGAGTTGCTCGACTAAAGGCGGTGCTCCAGCATGGCCGCAGTCAAATGACTGAAACAAGTAAAAGAGTAAAGAGAGTAAGAGTAAGCCAGATGTTTTTGAAAAACGGATAATATTAAGATGAGGGCTATCGAGCAAGATTCAAATTTCTCTTTGCGGTAATCCAGCATGCTATTTGTGGTTTCCTTTTATGCTACGTTTACATCGCTATGTTCATTGCTATTTTCCATTCCATGTTAAAGCAATTCAGTGCAATCACTGCTAAAATGGAAATGGAAGCACTCCGTCGGTTACGACGACGAGGATTCCAGTTGATCCGAATCAACGGAACAGCCTGCTCGTGAAATTAACGTGTAAGTGGCTGAGCACTCCACAGACACGTGTACCCTTAACGTAGTTCTCGGGGATATTCAGCGTGACACAGAGAGTGACAAGGCCGGCCCTTTGAAATGCAGGTACAACAGAAACAGGAAGTAAGAGTGAGAGAAAGTTGTGGTGAAAGAGTACAGCAGGGATCACCACCATCCCCTG
>NC_043009.1:40779379-40790762 GCF_006345805.1 Octopus sinensis
AAAGTTTACCCGCAAAAGAAATTAGTGCCCACCCAGAATATTCTGAAACATCCCCCACCTCCACCAGGCACCAAAGTCTGGTGACGGGTCTGAAGCAGCAGCAGCAATTTAAAGTCATGTCACAAGAGGAGGCTGAAGGAAAAGATAACTGATTTTATGCAAGCAATATTGTTTCAAACTGAAAAAATGAAAAGCAAAGACAACTGCGGCAGCATTTGAACTCAGAGCGTAAAGAGCCGAAAGAAATGGATCTTTATAGAAACCATATTCTTTTCTACATTAGGTACAAGGCCCGAAATTTTCAGGGAGGGGCCAGTCGATTAGATCAACTCCAGTACGCAACTGGTACATAATTTATTGACCCCCCGAAAGGATGAAAGGCACAGTGAAAGTCAACCTTGGCGGAATTTGAACTCAGAACGTAAAGACAGACGAAATACCTATTTCTTTACTACCCACAAAAGGATAAACACAGAGGAGACAAACAAGGACAGACAGACAGACGGATTAAGTCGATTACACCGACCTCAGTGCGTAACTGGTACTTAATTTTATCGACCCCGAAAGGATGAAAGGCAAAGTCGACCTCGGCGGAATTTGAACTCAGAACGTAACGGCAGACGAAATACCACTAAGCATCCACCCTCCCCGGCGTGTTAACGTTTCTGTCAGCTCACCACCTTCTTTATAGAAACCATATTAACGAAGACAAATTTATGTTTCTTAATAATCCTTAAAGCTTAAAGCCGGACATTTTAGACGGGGCGCACTAATCGATTACATCGACTCAGCGAATACTTATTTTATCGACCGCGAAAGAATCAAAGACAACCTCGGTGAAATTTGAACTCAAAACGTAAAGATAGACGAAATGATTTTAATCCTTCTTACAATAGGCACAAGGCCTGGAATTTTGGACGAGGCAGGCTAATCGATTACATCGATCTTAGTGCTTAGCTGCTACTTATTTTACCAAGCGTGAAAGGATAGAAGGTAAAGTCGACATCAGTGGCATTTGAACATGGAACGTAGGGAACCAGAAGATATGGCGTTTTATAGGAGTCATATTAATGAAGACAAATTTATGTCTCTTAATAATGAATCTATGTGAAATTTAGTCCAACTTGTGTAGTAACTCCATTAACAAGCCAACCACATATTGCACATAAATCACAGCTAAACGCCTACTTAATGAGCAAAAATACCCAACTCCGAATAGTGAATTCTCTCTCCATATCTGTCCGTCTGTCTCTCCCTCTTTATCTCTCTCTCTCTCTCCTTCTCTTTATCCCTTTCTCTCTCTCTCTTTCTTACCCTCTCACACTCTCTTCCTCTCTCTCCCATCTTTTCCTTATCTATCGTAGTATCTTTGCCAGAATCATATTACTATAATCTAAATAGATTGTCAGCATTGACTTTCATAAACAACGTATTCTCATACCAATATTTATTCTTCCTTTTCCTTTTTTTTAAAATATATATTTATTACCTCATTAGCATATCTCATATTACACAGCTACTAGTGAAACGATTTATTCTCTAAGGAATATATATTCCAGTGGTGCAATACAAATTTTGACAGAATTTCACATCACGTATCTACAAAATAATACTCTGTGTATGATCTAAAATATCATATTTGCATCATAAAGACTGGAAAACAGTGAGTTGGCAGAATCGTTACTACGCTGGCATCCGGTTCTTTACACTCTGAGTTCAAATGCCGCCGAGGTCTACTTTGCCTTTCATTCTTTTGTGGGTCGATAAGATAAGTACCAATTGAGCACTGGGGTCGATTCAATCAACTAACTCTCTCCTTCAAAATTTCAGGCTTTGTGTCTATAATAGAAAGAATTATTATAAAGAATGTGTAAGTGATACAAAGATGCCGGATCAAAATGCCTTGATGAGTAATTATATCCGGAGGATTTTTTTCTAACCTGGTAGTCTAATGGTGCAAATCAGTCAATACCATTGAGTGTGTTGGAGGATTTTTTTTCTAACCTTGTAGTCTAATGGTGCAAATTAGTCAATACCATTAAGTGCGTTTTAGGTAAAGCTAGGGTTTTAATTAAGTCTATCCGGAGTTGGCTCTCTTCAGTATTTCCCATTGATAACGGCTAAAAAGAGCTAGAAACGCGTTTGGAAACCCGACAAGGGAAGCACTGGACATGTGGTGTTATTACACCTTTTTACCATAAGAGAGAGTTTTTTCTTCACTGTAATTGCAGTGAATTTATCTTTAGAAGTTAAAACATGTTACAAATATTTTAACTAACCTAAAATTCACTTATACCTAAACACTGCTTGGTGCTGATACTGATGTAGTATACATACATACATACATACATATATATATATATATATATATATATATATATATATATATATATATATATATATATATATACATACATATATATATATACATATATACATATATACATATATATATACATATATATATATATATATATATATATACATATATACACATACATATATATACATACGCATATATATATATATGCACATAATGTACACACACACACACACACACTTTTACATATATATATATATATATATACATATGTATAAATATATATATATATACATACATATATATATATACATATGTATAAATATGTGACCGTGACCGACCAGGCTATCAGATGTTGTTACACATCGCTGGTCACAATGTGCTTCGCATTGTTTTAGCCTTCAAATGACGCCACCCCGCTGGCTAAGCGAGCAGGCCAACAGAAGAAAGAGTGAGAGAAAGTTGCGGCGAAAGAGTACAGCAGGGATCGCCACCACCCCCTGCCGGAGCCTCGTGGAGCTTTAGGTGTTTTCGCCCAATAAACACCCACAACGCCCGGTCTGGGAATCGAAACCGCGATCCTACAACCGCGAGTCCGCTGCCCTAACCACTGGGCCATTGTGCTTCCACATGTATAATTATACGTATATGCATATATATACATATATACATATATATACACACACACACATATATATATGTCTCGTCTTGTGTGCGTGTTCATGTGGCTGAGTCGGTTCTGTGAGTTTCTGTGTGTGTGAAACAGCACCCTTTAGAATTTATCTGTTTTGTACCACATCTTTATTGTTTACTTTATCACAAATTTTCTGCAGTCTCTGTATCTAGACCAGGTTTGTCTCGGCATCTAGAGCAAGTTTCATTGGCGTCCTTACTTATGATATCATTTAACTTCTTGTCCTCCTTGTACACCTTGACCCTATCTCTCTGATTGTAGTCAGAGACCTGCATGCGGTGCATAACGTTCTGTGTGTCTCTCTTTGCTTCACAGGGCTCGCGCAAGGAGGATATGTCGTTCATTAACCCAACTAAATCCGCTATAAGTACGTTTATCGATACATTGTGTGATATAGACGAGTTCTTATGAATGACATATTTGGAAGATATGGGTTTCATGTAATTTGTATAGAGGAGTTAAACCCTGTTGTTTGTAGTCTGTAACCAAAGTTCAGTATCGAGGACACTGAGTATATTGTTAGCGGGGCCGGATTTAAGCTAATTCGACAGATTTGTTCAAATTGGGTCCTGAGCCAAGAGAGGGCGCCACCCACACGCTCAAGTGGAGGATGCTATGATTAATTTATAGTATATCATTGTGGATTTTTGGCTAGGATTGGCGTACAACACGAAGTATAAAGCATCAATCTTCAGCTTTTGTAGAGTAAAGTGTCCCATTGACAATTCTCTAATTGGGCCCCGCACTTCCTAGCGCCGGTTCTAATTGTCAGGGTGTCTAGTAGAGGAATCTATCGTTACCCTAATACTCTAATGGATGGAGTTAGCTATGCTATGGATGCTTTCCATCGTACTCCTCTCGGCTTCCTCGGTATGACCACATGGTATTATCCTAATTAGATATTTGATATCATCTACATATCTATAGTTTTGTATTACAGCCATAGAGAAGGCGGTGAAATGGTAGAACCATTACCACGCCGGGCACCAATGCTTAGCAGCGTTTCACCCGTCTTTACGTTCTGCCGAGGTCGACTTTGCCTTCCATCCTTTCGGACGCGATAAAATAAGTACCAGTTGAACACTGGGGTCGATGTATTCGCCTTGGCCCCTCCCACAAACCTACTAGCCTTGTGCCAAATATTGAAGCCAGTATCACGGTCACAGAGTGTCCATCAAGAGCTGCTGCCCTTTTTTGTCCCACCAGATCATGAAGAAGCAAGCGACGTCCCCAGCCACACCGATACCAATGGCTGCTCCTTGAATCTGCATATATATTATTGAACGTGATTATGTGGTTCGTCAAAGCAATTTTTATGCTGGCGTCTATCGCATGTGCAATCATCTTTCTCTCCTGATTGTTATTCTCTGGATTTCTGAATATGTAATGCTTCTTGCATTATTACAATCATTATAATGTAAAAGACTGAAAACGCTATCTGTCAGAGTTAATAGAGTGCTGGATAATATGCCTTATGGGGGTTCCATTACGTCCCTTTTTGTATGATCTAATACATATAACTAGATTGTCATCCGTCATATAACAGGTAACTTTCTATTCTTATGCCGTTGGGTGTAATATCAGAAAATATGGCATACTTACGATAACTATAATTTAACTTCTGACGCTTATACAAAATAATGGATCGAAAGCTAATTTTCAAAAGGAAATATTTATTACTTTAAAATAAAATGAAATAAAACAAAATAAAGATATACATATTCATTCATAATACGTTCCGGCAGATTCGAACTTGAATATGCTAACCTCTGTTGTATTTTGTTCACGGAGAGCAATTTATCTCTATTTCTTATTTCTATAACTCCTCAAATTCTGTCATTTACTTCTTACATACATACATACATACTACATACATACATACATACATACATACATACATACATACATACACAGGAGGGGAGAGAGAGACAGACAGGCAGACAGGTAGGCAGGCAGACAGATAGATAGATTGATATAGATATGCCTATGCGGTCTACGCGTGTACACAGAGACAGAGAGAAATAAAGAAACGGAGAAAGAGGGGGAGAGAGGAGAGGAAATATTTACTAGAAAATACGTACCGAAGAAATGCCAAATGCCGTCAAGCTTATGTTGAAAGAAATAGTTTATTTAATGGTTTAGAAGCAACGCAATAATGTCGATAAGTACAAAGTAGTGATAGTGGTGACTTTGGTATATTTGCTGCCTTAGAAATTTCTTCACTCGCAAAACACAACTTTGCCAAGTGACACATATAGAAGATGAAAAAGAGATCAGACATCAAACATGTTAAACCAATAAATGTTTATGACCTACAAAGAAGAATTATTAGAGAAAATAGTAGAGGGGGCTATCTTTTATCTTTTCACTTGTTGCAGCAATACTGGGGCACCGCCTTGAAGAACTTTTAGTCAATTGAATCGACCCCAATACTTGTTTTTTAAAACCTGATCCATATTCTGTCGGTATAATAGTGCGTAACCGCTAAGTTATGGAGACGTAAATACACCAACGTTGGTTGTCGAGTGGTGATGAGAGGAGAGGCAAACGCAAATACAAACACACACACACATATATAATTGTTAAAGAGGACAACAAGCGTTAAGGCAAGGCAAGCATCTCAAGTCATATACTCTTTTACTCTTTTACTTGTTTCAGTCATTTGACTGCGGCCATGCTGGAGCACCGCCTTTAATCGAGGAACTCGACCCCGGGACTTATTCTTTGTAAGCCCAGTACTTATTCTATCGGTCTCTTTTTGCCGAGCCGCTAAGTAACGGGGACATAAACACACCAGCATCGGTTGTCAAGCAATGCTGGGGGGACAAACACAGACACACAGACACACACACGCATATATATATATATATACATATATACGACGGGCTTCTTTCAGTTTCCGTCTACCAAATCCACTCACAAGGCTTTGGTCAGCCCGAGGCTATAGTAGAAGACACTTGCCCAAGGTGCCACGCAGTGGGACTGAACCCGGAACCATGCGGTTGATAGACAAGCTACTTACCACACAGCCACTCCTGCGCCTATATACATTATTATTATTGGAAAAACTTTCAAAGTCTTATAGCTGTTTCTGGGATATCCCAGAGTATGGGATATTCCGTCATTAGAGACAAATAGGGAAAAGGATACATACATACATACAAGTGCTCGGGCTAAAGTTGATGATCTTTGATGTCACTTTTTCATTTTTTTGTCAAGAACAGCTTGATGCATTGGTGAACAGTCAATGGTGTTGGAGGGCGGAAAGACTAAAGTTGTAGTTGAGAGAAACCTAGCTGACTTGTAGGGCTGGAATCCATCTGAATAGAGGTAAAAACTTAACTGTATCATGATGATTCGCATCGGGTGTCAAAATGTGGACATCCTGACTGCTGCTAAATGCTCTTTGGTGAGGGCGCGTGGCTTAGTGGTTAGGGCATTCGGCTCATGATCGTAAGGTTGTGAGTTCGATTCCCAGCGACGCGTTGTGTTCTTGAGCAAGACACTTTATTTCACGTTGCTCCAGTCCACTCAGCTGGCAAAAATGAGTTGTACCTGTATTTCAAAGGCCCAGCCTTGTCACACTCTGTGTCACGCTGAATCTCCTTGCGAACTACGTTAAGGGTACACGTGTCTGTGGAATGCTCAGCCAATTTGCACGTTAATTTCACGAGCAAGCTGTTCCGTTGATCGTATCAGCTGGGACTCTCGTCGTCGTAACCGACGGAGTGCTCCTTTAAATGCTCTTTGAATACTGTAAAGACTGTAAGACGAGACATAAACATCCTGAAAACCAAGTGACGGTCTTTGGGCGTATCTACAGTGAGGGAGACGTCACGCCGCCCAACATCTTTGAAGAGAGCTTTAGGCGGCTCAGTTCAAGTGGCTATATGAAGGTTTTGGATACTTTAGTCAAAACCTGACTGGTGAGGGTTGCTACTATGTTATATCCGTGGCTGTGGGATTCGGCTCCTTGCTCCGAAAAAGGTTAGAAGTGGTTGTCGGGGAATTTCTACGACTTCCCCAGCCCAAATTTCTGGCGTCCTAATCCCTCCGATTGTAATCCTTTGTAGTTGTTGTTAAGCAACAAGACGGGTAAGGGTGAGGGTGATTAGGTGATGGTCTAGGGCTTAGGGGCGGAAGACCCCAAACCTTGGAAAAAAACAAACTTTGGTCGTCTTGTTGTAGTCGAGGGCTCTTCGTTGACGCCCGACACCACTGGGAGGTGGCCCTCGAAGTAGCTGGAAATGGAGATCTCCAGGTTCAAATTCTTGAACGGCTAATCCTTTGTATAGGTCGCAGTTGAGAAAGACACCGACCGCTCTGTCTATAATACCAAGACCGATCTGGTGGCCAAGATCAAGGAAACAGGGACGAACGTATGCACTAGGTTCCAGAGTTGCCACGTGGCTCTGGTAGAAGCTGGGGGATGGGCGAATACTTTGAGGAAACTCTTATCTTCCAGCCATAATCTTGTTGATATGTTTTGACTTTTTAAAATACTTCCATTTTGGGATAGGTTATCATTGTGCTTTCATTTCATTTCACTTTTTTTCTCGCCCTTTTCAAGCCTAGCCAGGCTCATGGGCCCGATTTCCCGGTTTCTGTGGCGTAGGTGTTCCCTCCAGCTGGACGGGACGCCAGTCCATCGCAGCGTTACTCAAGAAACAGGAAGAGAGTGTGAGAGAAAGTTGCCATGAAGGAGTACAACAGGGGTTGCCACCACCACTCTGCCGGAGCCTTGTGGAGCTTTTAGATGTTTTCGCTCAATAAACACACACTCAACGCCCGGTGTGGGAATCGAAACTGCGATCCTCTGACCGCGAGTCCGCTGCCCTAACTACTGGGCCATTGCGCCTCCACCATTTCATTTAATGCACACTATCAAATATAGCTCGAACGCCGCGCGCGCGCGCGCGCGCGTGTGTGTGTGTTGTGTGTGTGTGTGTGTGTGTGTGCCGAAAGATAGACAGAGAAAGAGAGATTACAGACTGTCAGTAAGTGTCCAACCTATTTTGTGGAGCTCATCTTTTCAAGATTGGCACCGAACCATTTAGTCACGCAGCCAGGAGTGGCTGTGTGGTAAGTAGCTTGCTTACCAGCCACCTGGTCCCGGGTTCAGTCCCACTACGTGGCACCTTGGGCAAGTATCTTCTACTATAGCCTCGAGCCCACCAAAACTTTGTGAATGGATTTGGTAGACGGAAACTGAAAGAAGCCTGTTGTATATAATTTGTATATGTTGTTTATACACCTGTCTTCGTCTTTTGGTTTTCTGTAAATTCTAGCTATATATATATATATATATGTATGTTTGTGTTTGTACCCCCACCCAACATCGCTTGACAACCGACGTTGGTGTGTTTACGTTCCTGTAACTTAGCGGTTCGGCAAAAGAGACCGATAGAGTAAATAATAGGCTTACAAAGAATAAGTCCTGGGGTCGATTTGTTCGACTAAAGGCGGTGCTCCAGCATGGCCGCAGTCAAATGACTGAAACAAATAAAAAAAAATTAAAAGAATGAAAGAAAGTAATTTTGACAGCTTGTAGGCCTAATTTTTTGATTAGAAGTGTTCTTCCTACTTTGTGAAACCCATCTTTTCGAGATAGGCACCCAACCATTTAGCCACGTAGTGATATACTCTTATGATTAATTGCTGAAATTTAAAAGTGTAATCCGGATGTAGTTACTGCAGATTTCTTATCAATTCAGCATAGATGCTTTGTCATTCATCTTTAACACGAGGATGCCTAAAATAATCAAGTATTTATCCATATGAAACAACGCGGCTCTGTTAACAGGATACGAGCCATGGTATCCATCTTCCGCTAGTAAACCAACATTTTCTTGACTCGGCCATTAGTATCTTTTCAGTCCAGAGAAAAGTAGTGCCCATGATCCATCACACAGGGTCCGAGAAAAATTGCAGAAATGGGGTGAAGGTATCCTCTTACTGGAAACCTAGCTCAGGTGCTTGAATAGGATGGACGGCACAAAAAAAAACCCTAAAGTACAAGGTGGTAGTGTTAAACAAGGCAGCGAGCTGGCAGAAACGTAAGCATGCCGGACGAAATGCGTAGCCGTATTTCGTCTGCCGTTACGTTCTGAGTTCAAATTCCGCCGAGGTCGACTTTGCCTTTCATCCTTTCGGGGTCGATTAAATGAGTACCAGTTACGCACTGGGGTCGATATAATCGACTTAATCCGTTTGTCTGTCCTTGTTGGTCCTCTCTGTGTTTAGCTCCTTGTGGGTAGTAAAAATATAGGTGGTATTGTTAAACCGGATGGAGGGATATGTAAGTACATAATCCACGCGCGTTATGGTAGGACTTGACACATAACACAAAAAGCTATTACAAATACAGAACGGCATCCGGTCCAATGACCTTATGGTTCCGCCAATCATCTACCTTGGATTGGTGGTATTTTTGTTTCTTTTTTGTTTTTATCGATAAATGGCATTTTTATGAAAAGCAAAGTTGGCTTCGGCCGGATTTAAATTTATAAAAAAGGGAATCAGAAGAAATGTCGTGAAACTTTCTCTCACGGTTCTGCTAACTCGTTGCCAACGACACGATTTTGGTTTTCCTTTTGTATTAAACAAAAGGGTTAACAAAACAATTAGGATACACTAAACATCACATGACTAGGTGTCTGAATGCCTCTCTTGGGCTCGTGATCACTCGCTTTGTTCTATGGTTCCTTTTCTGAAGATTCCCAGAAATTCTGCCGCCTGCTGAACAAAGCATTCAAGAATAACTAAAGAACAGGCGTGAAACGTTGTCAAATACCGAAAATGTCAAAGAGACGGAGATAAATGACGAGTTCTTGCAGAGTTTTAGGAAGAATCTCAGCAGGATTTATTTCTTGAATTAATAGTTCCCAAGTCAACACACACGTGCGCGCGCTAACACGTGTATATATATATAATATATATATATATATATATATATATATATATATATATATATATATATACAAATACACACGCACATACATATACATGTGTTAGCACGCGCACGTGTGTCTGTGCGTGCGTGTGTGTACACAGATATATGTATGTGTGTGTGTAGGGAACCCTGATGTAGATATAATATTTATGTAAATGTCTGTCATACAGTGTCACATGTGATCATGTATATCTGTGTATAAATATACGTATATGAATATATATATGTGCGTGTGTGCGTATTTACACAATTAACAATAAGTGTTTTAATATGTATATAAAAACAAGTGTTGACTGAATAAAGGATTGAACACGTGTAAAGTCTGAATTCTGTTTTAATCTAATTGTTAGTGACTTCGAAATTTCGTGCAGTATTTTCCTTAATCATAGAACGGCAATTTGAATGGAATGAGTCAAATAGACAGCGATGTTTCGAAGTCCCTGTCAATAAAATCATAATTAATATATGTGAGTACGTGTGTGTGCCTGTCTGTAAATATGTAACTATATGTATATATATGCATATGTATATGTGTGTGTGCGTGCGTGCGTGTGTGTGTGTGTGAAAGTGTGTGTGTGTGTGTGTGTGTGTATGTGTGTGTGTGTGTGTGTGTGTTTGCGTGTGTGTGTAGTCGAAGATTTTTCGGCTTTGATAAAATAGTATATTTTTTTCTTCTTTTAGTTGCTTCGGTCATTAGACTGCGGCCATGTTGGGGCACCGCCTTGAAGAGTTCAGGTCAGTCGAAAAACTTGACCCCAGTTCTTCTCTTTATTTTAAAGCCTAGTACTTATTCTGTTGGTCTCTTTTTGCCGAACCGCTGGGATACGGAGACGTAAACAAACCAGTTCTCTACTACCGGGTATGAGGCAGCGGTAGAGAACTATCACTCCGTCGGTTACGACAACGAGGTTTCCAGTTGATCAGATCAACGGAACAGCCTACTGGTGAAAGTAACGTTCAAGTGGCTGGGCACTCTACAGACGTAGTTCTCGCAGTGGTTCAGCGTGACACAAAATATGACAAAGTTGAACCTTAGAAATACAGGTTCATCTTTGAACTTCTCTGCATTAAGATCTGAAATATAAGATCTTCCCTGCTCTGATGACGGAGGCTCGTCGTACCCACTGTTAATTGCATCCGTACGGCTGCATATTGTGATGAACTAAATCTACCAACATTATTATGGATTACCGAGCCCCCAGAAACACCTGTTGGGTTTACAACACCTTTCTTCCACTACTTTAATTTTCTCTGTTGTTTGCACTTTATGTAAGTTGGACCTATTAATGTAAATATTTATATGTTTATACGTTAAAATTCATTATCTGAAAGTTTCTACCTTTTGCTTTCTCTCGTTTTGCATATATATATATATATATATATATATATAGAGAGAGAGAGAGAGAGAGAGAGGAGA
>NC_043009.1:40790862-40818362 GCF_006345805.1 Octopus sinensis
GGCGTCAACAGCATTCATAATAGAAGACCTCACACCCTTCTCACGATTAAGAACCATGGGAAGAATTTCTCTCGTGGCGTGCCCCTTTTATGGCGAAATATGTATTTATTCAAACATTGGAATGTTTGTATTAAAATGTGCTATTTTTAAATTTTAAATAATATTTTACTTACTTTTTACGCTTTTGGTTTTCTGTCTATAGCATTTACTATCATGTACTGTCTACAATAAGAATTTTTGCCCTCTAAAAGCTTCGAAATTGTCGAGTATTTTGGGAAGAAAACTTAGTCTATGTTATAAACCTCCTTTACGAGATGATAAAGTGTCTCTTACGATTTCTATTTCAAGCCACTTTCATTGACTTAACAGTTATTGCTCTTAAAAACGGCATGGATTTCACAATCTCCAAAATATTTGCTCATTTAATATTTATGATACAATGAAGGCGGCGAACTGGCAGAAACGTTAGCACGCTGGGCGTAATGCCTACCGATATTTAGTCTGCCGCTACGCTCTGAGTTCAAATTCCACCGATGTCGACTTTGCCTTTTATCCTTTCGGGGTCGATTAAATAAGTACCAGTTACGCACTGGGGTCGATATAATCGACTTAATCTGTTTGTCTGTCCTTGTTTGTCCTCTCTGTGTTTAGCTCCTTGTGGGTAGTAAAGAAATAGGTATGTCTGTAGTCGCAAGGAATGGACGAAAGCGCTAATTAAAGAATTATCCAAAATTTTGACTGGTTTTTTCTTCTTAATCTACAAAAATCTGTACATCACTTCTGTACATCCCAGTACTTATTCTATCGGTGTATTTTGCCGAACCGCTAAGTTACGGGGACGCAAACACACCAGCATCGATTGTCAAGCGATGTTGGGGGGACAAACATATACACATACATATATATACACATATATACGACGGGCTTCTTTCAGGTTCCGTCTACCAAATCCACTCACAAGGCTTTGGTCGGCCCGAGGCTATAGTAGAAGACACTTGCCCAAGGTGCCACGCAGTGGGACTGAACTCGGAACTATGTGGTTGTTAAACAAGCTACTTACCACACAGCCACTCATATATATAAACTTATAAACAGTTTTTCTATGCTAATATTCTCAGAACAGACTTTAAATCGTCAATTTCCACATTTCACTATCCTGTTGTATAATGAAATGTGGAAATTGACGATTTAAAGTCTGTTATCAGCATATTGGCATAGAAAAACTTTTTCTTTTGCCCTTGTTTATAAGTTGTTTATACTTTTAAACTTCTTTATAGGTATTTTAATATGCCGCCACTTTTGATGAAATTTTTTCTGAAAATTTTTTTATCCTATATATTAGTAGTAGTTAGCATACACACACACACACCACACACACACACACATATATATATATATATATATAATATATATATATATATAATATCTATATATTATATATATATATATATATATATATATATATATATATATATATATATATACAGACACGCACACATGCACTAGTTTAGTCGTTTCGACTTACGTCATTTCCGAAGAATCGTCGGTCTTTCTAAAATATTAAATAAATCTTTATATATAAAAGTAAGGTTGTGTGCTGTCTGTCTCCTACGATTTAGATTCCTAACTACTCCCACATTTTGCGGTGCAGTTTAACCAAAACCGGGTATCTTATAGTCGTGATTCATATCGAGCCCTTCTCGGTATTAGCGCGTGTCTACGATGAGTCTACGATTTAAAAAAAAAATTACCATCAATTTTTCCCATTTTTAATGCATTTTTGGCATATATAAGGGAAGTAACTCTCTAAAAGTTTATTATTAAATCCCAGAACGTAAAAAACTACAGTAACACCCCCCCACCTTTGTTGTTAACCATATTGAGATGGCTATTATACTTTACATCTCTAAAAATGCTTATATAGTTATTTCCCTACAAACCCGAACAACGCCAGGCGATACTGCTAGTATTAAATATAGTATTAATTTACGTCACATGGCAAAACAGCAATAACGTACTATACTGTACTGTTAGTTCCGGTTTGTATCGATCGGTTACATTCGTATTCACCTCCGGAAATAAATAAAAAAAAGCAATACAAACATAATCTGTATAGCATATTAAAATTAATGTTAAAATACAGTATGCATCATTGATCCCGAGCGTCGTAGTTTTACGTTGTAGAAAATTCAAGAGGCTTTTTCGCATTTCGATAAATGTCTTGCTTGATTTGAGGAAATGGATCCCAATGCACAACGTTTTGTAAAAATATTGGGGGTTGTCAAGATACTATTGCACCTTATTACTTCATTCTTGAAGAGATGAAAAAGACAATTCAAGGAACTTTGAACAAGTTCGTACAACGATTTACACCATCACAACAGGAGTCAGCTGACGTTCCCCAACCATCGACATCTAGCATGTAATCTCCTCCTCCTCCTCGTACATCAGCCTCAACGAGTATCTATTTCTTTACTACCCACAAGGGGCTAAACACAGAGAGGACAAACAAGGACAGACAAACGGATTAAGTCGATTATATTGACCCCAGTTCGTAACTGATACTTATTTAATCGATCCCGAAAGGATGAAAGGCAAAGTCGACCTCGGCGGAATTTGAACTCAGAACGTAACGGCAGACGAAATACGGCTACGCATTTCGCCCGGCGTGCTAACGTTTCTGCCAGCTCCGAGTATCACCGACATCAGCCATCAGGTAGACAACAGTACGGCGTTTGAAATTATTTCTTTCTAATGTAAAAGCAGCTTAGGCTTGCCTAACAATTTACCGAGTTCTTAGGCTAACATAAAAACAATCTAGGCTAGCCTAGGTTTGAATTATTACCTGTATATACATTTAAATAATGGTTATTTCGACTTAAGTCATGTCCTCTGGAACCAATTAACGACGTAGAGTGAGGTATGATTGTGCGTATATATATATATATATATATGGTGTGTGTGTGTGTGTGTGTATGCAAGTATACACACACACGCATATATATATATACACATGTATGTATATGATGTATGTATGTTAATATTATATATAATATATTTTATATATATATATTTATATATATATATTTATATATATATATATATATATATATATATTATATAATATAAATTAGAGATAAAACCACTATTATGCAACTCAAGCAGTGATAGACAGAAACCAAAACATAAATAACAAACAATATATATTTTATAAAACATATAACTAGATCTCAAAAAGTATAAAAATGAATGATCAATATATAAGTAAAAAAACTGCGTACGTTTCATGGCTACAATTAAATTCGAATGACAATTAAATTTAAATTGTGAAATTTGATTTAATACTAAATTCAATTTTTCCCTGTAAGTTTGGAGTTATACTCCCTAATATTATATATATATATATGTATATATATATATATATATATCAAATATTCTCTGTATACATTACACTTTGTAATGCTCAAGAGGTTTAAGCTTGAGCAAGTATAGAAGCAAATGTGAGGATATGCATGTTAGGCAGGGGTCAGTATGCAAATATATTAAATACATGAAAATAGAAAAAAATGTACGTATGTTTGCATACAAAAAAGGTATGACTTACCCTGAATAGAAATGATATGAAGAATTAAATAGGTTGAAGAAAAGTATTACAAATCCAACAGTTACTTCTGGTGGTCTAAAATAATATTTGTAGATTGCTAGGCTGACTTTGTCTTGGTTCAAGATTACATTTAGGTATGGATACTAATAGTTTTGGTATTAAATAGATTTAATAAAATACGTGAAAGATCAGAAATACCTGTCTTCGCAAAACAAAATTACATCTGAGAATCTATTAAATAATGAGGAGTTGTGAAGGCGAAGAATGGTTAGCGATTCTCTTAAACATAATTTACACATATCAATGTTGGCATTGTTTGGACGAGTTTCACTTTACTATTGACCAAGATAAGGCCTATGGAATATTTTAGTATTTAAGGTGGTTGATAATTTAAAATTTGGATTGGAGAAAGAATTCATGTGTGCACAATAGCGGCGCTTGAAATCAACTGTACCACCGATATATACCCTTGCTACATGGCACTTGTAGATTACATTCTTACGTAAACAAAAGGCTCCAAGAGGGCATAGTTGAGAAACCCGACAATTGCAAGTGTACCTACCTGCTCTGTGGTTAGAGTTTACTGCTAGGGAAGTTGAACTCCGTTGGTCCATTATTAGTGAGGAAGGACCAAAAGTACAATCTGTATCAGTATTGGATTGGGAGGTAGTATTGCAGCTAGTATATATTGTCGAGTGGGTAGAATTGTGGGAAGATGGCTTGAGTTTGGTATTACTAAGATGAGTGGGGTTACTAAGGGTTGTATTATCGCTATTCGGTGAGTTAATTTGAGGTGCAGTGTGAGGGTTTGGGTATTATGAGGACTGGTGTTGAAGTTTGCGTCTTCTTACTATCAACACTTCACATGTAAGTTCCCTTCACTGAAGACGGAGGCTCGTTTCATCTGACGATGGAATCAATCTACAAACATTATTTTGGACCATCGTGCTCCCAGAAACAGCTGTTGGATTTGTAATACTTTTCTTCAACCCCTTAATCTTTGATATCAATCAATTTTATTCTGTATAAATAAGACCTTTTTGTATGTAAACATTTGTATATATACATTTTTTGCATTTCATTTATTTAATATACTTTGTATATTGACCTGCCTAACTAGCTTATCATTACACTTGCTATATATATATATATTATATATATATATATATATATATATATATATATGTATATAGCAAATATAGGCGCAAGCGTGGCTGTGTGGTAATAAGCTTGCTTCCCAACCACATGGTTCCAGGTTCAGTTCCACTGTGTTGCACTTTGGGAAAAATGCTTCCTAATATAACCCCAGGTCGACCAAGCCTTGTGAGTGGATTTAGTTGATGGAAACTGAGAAGCCCATCGTATATATGAATATATTTATGTGTGTCCCTCGCCATCGCTTGACAACCGATGTTGGTGTGTTTACGCTTCGGCAAAAGAGTCCGATAGAATAAGTACTAGGCTTACAAAAAATAAGTCCTGGGGTCGATTTGTTCGACTAAATGTGGTGTTCCAGCATGGCCGCAGTCAAATGGCTGAAACAAGGAAAAAAAATTTAAATGTATGTATGCATGTATAAATCCTTAAGAATGTTTTAGCCTGAAGGCCGCGGCCATGCTGGGGCACCACCGCTGGAAATGTATATTAATATTAATATATACTCCAGACAGTTTTTACTGTCCAGCGAAGAGAACACGGAATTACCCACCGGAAGAATTCACAGAGTGACTAACAACTAATTGTAGTCGCAGACGTTAAATTCTAGGCGTTAACAGGAACTTAGCTGAGAACTAATGCGGTATCCACCCGGATATTATATCATTCCGAACTCACTTTTATATATGAATATAAATATATATATATATAATATATATATATATATATATATATATATATATATTTATATATAATATAAATATATATATATATATATATATATATATATATATATTTATATATGAATATAAATATATAATATATATATATATATATATATATATTATATATATATATGAATATAAATATATATATATGAATATAAATATATATATATATGTGTGTGTGTGTGTGTGTGTGTGTGTGTGTGGAGGCGCAATGGCCCAGTGGTTAGGGCAGCGGACTCGCGGTCGTAGGATCGCGGTTTCGATTCCCAGACCGGGCGTTATGAGTGTTTATTGAGCGAAAACACCTAAAAGCTCCACGAGGCTCCGTTAGGGGGTGGTGATCCCTGCTGTACTCTTTCACCACTCTTTCTCCCACTCTTTCTTCTGTTGGCCTGCTCGCTTAGCCAGCGGGGTGGCGTCATTCGAAGGCTAAAACAATGCGAACGCACTGTGACCAGCGATGTGTAACTACATCTGGTGGACTGGTCGGTCACGTGATATATATATATATATATATATATATATATATGTGTGTGTGTGTTTGTGTGTGTGTGTGTGTGTAACAGATAAAATTTTCATGCTTTACAACTCTATGTCAGAAGTTTCTCTAAAATGGCTAGAGCTGTTTCACGTTTGTTTCTACAATGTTAATACTGTAGACATTGTTATCGTGATCCTAAGCGTTTTGAAGTTTGTATGTTAATTTTATTCCAACCCTGGTTAGCTTCCGTGCACAAATCATTGAATGTTTTGTTTGCAGATTTCTAAATCTGTAAAAAGTATTTTGCGGCTTAGTTCACTGAGGAGACCAAATCAAATTGAAACACTTCGTCTGGCAATCCGCCGACAATGTTCTGAGCGAAGCCTTGCTTTTTTTTTTAACAAAGAAGTTTCTTTGAAGAATTTCTGTGAAGTAAAATGTTATATCCATTGTCGTTCCATGTTAATATACACATAATAAATGTCATACACACCAGTGTTTTAATCTAATGCTGTTTCCATATTTTACTACGTTTCCATATCTTATTCGAACAGTTGTATTTACTTATGTACATTGAATTAAATGAATTGAATATCATCCTTGTTATCCTGTGATAATTAGAAGTTTTCACCGCATAAAGTGGAAATAATATTAAATATACGTTTATTGTATTTAGTTGTTATAGGCAGGATAAGCAAAAAAGTGGGAATGCTTGCATTGGGATAGAGTTCCGTATAGTCGTGTTGTCTTGTAGTTCAATATTACAGCTTTTATAATTTTTAGCAAAGCTTCTAAAACCTTCGACAAAACTAATTGGCGGGAATTAAATGTATGATACTTGTTCATAGTTGTGATTGACAGAATAAGTAGAAAAATTGGGAACTGAGTCGCAGAGTTCAGTGTTATGCCTGCGGTCGTGTTGTTTTGTAGTTCAATATCGTAGCTTTTATAACTTTTAGCAAACCTTCTAAAACCTTCGACAAACTATTTAGTGGGAATTTCACACAACTTAGTTTCAAGTTACCCGCGTTATTTGTTACATACTGATTGGTAGAACAATGTTTACGTTGGTGTTTTTGCCTTTTGTGGCGATACCGTTAATTTCTCGCATGGTCTCTCCTTTTACAGAAATATAATTGGATTGTGGTTCTAAATCGTAAATCTGAGATGGTTCGAAACTAAGCAAAAGTTTCACTATGCAATCATTGGTAATGTTACAATTAGTCTTTCTAAGAAGCTATTCATACGGAAATGAAGTCATATATTATAACTCAAATATCGAATAAAATACGTCTTAGACGTAAAAACAAAGAAAGAAATAGCGAACGGGATCATGAACGGGAATCGAACCTTATGTCCGTTGATTACCGGATATACCACCAAGGAAAGTACTATACCAAGGAGAGTAACAAATAAGTTAATGGATTTAGTTGCATTAAAACTTCTGCCGTGAATTTTATTACGTCTCAAACGTAAATTTTTAATTTCAATTTTTCTGGATTAATATTTGTAAAAAAAAATGTTTCCGCTTGAAATATTTCGAAATTTGAAAATAATCCATTTAAAGAAGGTGTTCATATGGAAATGTAACTATAGATCAGTGATGGGCAACCTGCGTCCCGCGGGACTCTCATAGTCTAGTTATTTTCAACGATTCACAACCAAGATGGAGACCCACAGTACCTCTAATAGCAGTAAATAACGACTTTATTAGCCTAGTAGTTGTATTATTAATTGTTTGTCATAAAAATATAAGTCTGTAATTATTATTATTTTTTTGGTGGAATGTTATTAAAATATCACTAATTGGTTATCAACACAAATGAATACTAATGTATGTATTTAAAATTATTCCAACCCCGACCCTCATATTTTACTTTTATATTTGGCTGTAAATTTCGTGTTACTAATTTTAAGACTCACCACAATCTTCTTTAATATTCTTGCTGTTCTTTACCGTTTTAGACATATTCATTACAATTAAAACAATTATCCGTCAAAATTTTGAAGAAACAAAATTTGTATATGATTATTGGAAAGTATACAAATTATCTTAAAAAAGAAACATACATAAATATCACTGCATACATGAATTTCTTAACTTATACTCTTTTACTTGTTTCAGTCATTTTGACTGCGGCCATGCTGGAGCACCGCTTTTAGTCGAGCAAATCGACCCCAGGACTTATTCTTTGTAAGCCTAGTACTTATTCTATCGGTCTCTTTTGCCGAACCGCTAAGGGACGGGGACGTAAACACACCAGCATCGGTTGTCAAGCAATGCTAGGGGGACAAACACAGACACACAAACACACACGCGCATATATATATATACATATATACGACGGGCTTCTTTCAGTTTCCATCTACCAAATCCACTCACAAGGCTTTGGTCGGCCCGAGGCTATAGTAGAAGACACTTGCCCAAGATGCCACGCAGTGGGACTGAACCCGGAACCATGTGGTTGGTTAGCAAGCTACTTACCACACAGCCACGCCTGCGCCTATTTATAATAATAAAAACACACCTATGCTTAAGTACAGTATGTATAGACATAATATAACTAAATAAAGGGCGGTGAGCTGGCAGAATCGTTAGCACGCCGGGCGAAATGCCTAGCGGTATTTCGTCTGCCGCTACGTTCTGAGTTCAAATTCCGCCGCGGTCGACCTTGCCTTTCATCCTTTCGGGGTCGATTAAATAAGAACCAGTTACGCACTGGGGTCGATGTAATCGACTTAATCCGTCTGTTTGTCCTTGTTTGTCCTCTCTGTGTTTAGGGTTAGGGTTGTGGGTAGTAAAGAAATAGGTATTTCATCTGCCGTTACGTTCTGAGTTCAAATTCCGCCGAGGTCGACTTTGCCTTTCATCCTTTCGGGGTCGATTAAATAAGAACCAGTTACGCACTGGGGTCGATGTAATCGACTTAATCCGTTTGTCTGTCCTTGTTCTTCTCCTCTGTGTTTAACCCCTTGTGGGTAGTAAAGAAATAGAAATAGGTATTTCGTCTGCCGCTACGTTCTGAGTTCAAATTCCGCCGAGGTCAACTTTGCCTTTTATCATTTCGGGGTCGATTAAATAAGTACCAGTTACAGTTACATAAACCTCAGTGCGGTCGATGTAATTGACTTAACCCCTTTGTCTGTTCTTGCTTGTCCCCTCTATGTTTAGCCCCCTATGGGCAATAAATAAATAAAAATAAATATAACTAAATAATGATGTTTCTGTGGAGATAGGCTTCACAAAAGTAATTGTCGCTTTTATTAAGCCATGACTAACATGCATACAACGTAAAGAATACGTTTTTAGTTCCTTTACCAACGACTAGACTTCTATCACCGACTAACTATGGGGGTTATAAAATCAATGTGTTTATTTCCGTCAAGGATTGTTTACATCCTATGTTTATACATGAGTTGAAGCAGAAGTGAACACCGAGAAGGAAATTGTCTGTGACATTTAGCTCATTAATATTAAAAAGCAACGTTATCACTTCCTCGCATTTCGAAATATAAACTATTCTGTTAAGTGCTGTTAGCACGGCTATTACTGATTAGTTCTTGTTTCTGCTACGTCATATAGCTTTTGTTGAAAGATTCCTTGAAGTGTCCACCCTTACATTTGTGGAAACTCAAACAGAGTATGCGTCATTTGATTTTATTTGGCGCGGTAGAGGGGTTCGGTCATCTCAATGGGAAATTTTACTAAGAATAGAGAACAAAATATATGAGTCAGAGGGTGAGTCTACCTTACAGAAATCCTTTACTTCAAAAGTTATCAGCTCAACGCTGATATTCCCAACATTATACAATCGTACAAAAAAAAAAAAAAAAAAAGAAAAGACCAAAGAAATTCGTCTGTTAATTACCGTAATTATGGTTCGACTAATAGTTGATTTCTGAGTATAAGACGAAACTGTGTTCAAATATATAACCTCGCAGACATGCTTACAATGGACAGCGATTTTCAACTATCTTGATTTTCTTGGGTGAAAATTATTCAACACTTTCAATTTAAGATATTCTTAAAATCCTTTACCAAGCAATTATTATTTTCTGTAAATATTATATAAAATAATCAAGATGTTTGCTAGGGGTAGTTCTTTTTTGTTTTATCCAGCTTTCGCAATAGCTGAAAGAAAATACTCTGAAGTCAAATTTGGTTTAATCCATCAAATACTCAGCTGACATCGGAATAACCAAGATGGTAACTCTAGACCAGTGGTTCCCAAAGTGAGTGATATTGTCCACCACCCTGGGAGGGGGGAGTTCCAAGGGGGCGTTGGAGAAACTTGGGGCGATAATGGGGTTGTAATTCTTGTAAAAAACTGGAGCCATAATGGGGTGGCGATTCATGTAAAAGCAACAAAATAATGGATTCATTAGGTTAAGTTTTATTTGTGAAATACAATTGCCTTGGATTTGCTTCAGAAAAAGGTTTATGTTTGTGATGGTTAGTTATGGGGGGGGGCACCAGAAATGCGGCCTGGGTGTCAAGGGGGCGGCAGCCCGAAAAAGTTTGGGAACCACTGTTCTAGACATTCAAAGGTTAGTTATTCCAAGATTTCTTTGATTCAAGTTACTGACCTGAGTGGTACTTTTATCTCAAGAAGAAGACACACATTCAAAGATGCATTTTTTAGCGCCATACGTAAGATTAATTTTGAGGATCTGATCCAAATTTTTGCTATTAAAAGAAGTAGGCGAAAACTTTTATAATATTAATGAAGAGGAGATTTACAAAAATAAACATTATCTTCCGTCTTACTGTTAGTTTTGATTCATTCTGAAAAATGAAAATAAATTTTATGGTTTGTTATTGTTTATATTTTGAATTACATATAAATGTGTGCACCAAAAATCCTTTAAGTGCTTAGGGCCTCTATAAGTCTTAATCCGACCCTGTGTGCACGCATCTGTAGGAAGGCCAATATTACGGCTTGTACCGTGCCATATTTGCATATATATTATGTTCAAAACACCGGTCTTTTAATCTAAGATTATTTTCAATTGCCTTCTTTGCTTTCTGATCTATTTACTGTTTAGGTCATGGTTATCCACAATCACTGTAGTTGTATTCTACGAGTCAGATAAATATATATTCTAAAGCTGAGCGCTAAGAGTGTTGGATAGAATATTCTCATGAGCGCAGATGTTTCTTCGCAAACTGGTCGGCTGCACCATAAAAATAAGCGTTGGCTCTTCCCCCATTAGTGTTCCCCTCACACACACACACACACACATACACACAACTTTAATATGTACAGGTCCATACACACGCATGTATACGATCACATGGTTTTAAAATTAACCCTCATCCTTCACCCATAACTCCATTGAACTAAATGTTCTTTTTCTTTTCATCGCAGTGATTTCTTTTATGAAGTATTATTCCAGATTTTACGACAGCTCTGACACCCAAAAACTGGATGTGACATTTTCAGGCTTCCAGTAACAAAGGTCACACACCATTCAATCAATTCTGACGATTAAAGTAAAGGTAAAGTTACCTTTTCGAGTCGTGCCGATTCATAAAGGCCGGTTTCCCGGTTTCAAAGGCGTATATATTCCCCTCCTGGACGAGACACCGGTCCGTCGCAGGATTACTCATTTTTGTCAGCTGAGTGGTTTTGAGCAACGTGAGAGGAAGTGTTATGCTCATGAACAATGCATCGCCCAGTAATCGGAACCACAATCTTACGATCTTGGGTCCAACACCCTAACCACTAAGCCATGCGCCTCCACAATTCTGATGATTTCTAGAGTTGGATTTCCATCTCTGGCATTAAACCATTTAGTAATTTAGTTATCATGAGACTAATATATGACCATAAAATTGTTTCAAGTTTTGGCACAAGCCCAACAATTTTAGAGGTAGGGGTTACTCGATTACATCGACTCCAGTACTCAACTAATATTTACTTTATCGGCCCTGAAATGATGAAAGACAAAGTCTACCTCTGTAGAATTTTTGTTCAGAACGTAAAGAGCCGGAAGAAATATCGTTGGGGATTTTGTCCGGCGTGCTAACAATTCTTATTTCTTTATTGCCCACAAGGGGCTGAACATAGAAGGGACAAACAAGGACAGAAAAAGGGATTAAGTCGATTACATCAACCCCAGTGCGTAACTGGTACTTAATTTATCGACCCCGAAAGGATGAAAGGCAAAGTCGATCTCAGCAGAATTTGAACTCAGAACGTAACGGCAGACGAAATACGGCTACGTATTTCGCCCTGCGTGTTAACGTTTCTGCCAACTCGCCGCCTTAAACTTATAATAATATTATAATTAAAGGTGGTGGGTTGGCAGAATCGTTAGCACGCTGGGATAAATTAAATACCAGTTGAGCACTAAGGTCGATGTAATCGGCTAGCGCCCCCCTCCCCCCGTATTTCTAACTTTGTGCCAAATTTTGAAACTAGTAATATTATAATTAAGGCGGCGAGCAACTTCTTACGACTTTACATTCTGAGTTCGGTTGCCTCCAGGGCCGACTTTGCCTTTCATCCTTTTGGTGTCGATAAAATAAGTACCAATGAAGCACTGGGGTCGATGCAATCGACCTTGATCCCTGCCCCGAAATTACTGGCCTTGTACCAAAATTTGAAGCCAATTTTATAATTAAAGTGGCGAACCGACAGAATTGTTACCACATCAGAAAAAAATGCTTAGCGGCATTTCGTCCGTCTTCACGTTCTGAGTTCAAATAACGCCGAGGTCGACTCTGCCTTTTATCCTTTCGGGGCAGTAAAATAAGTACTAGTGAGGCACTGGGGTCGGTGTAATCGACTTACACCCTCCCTCCGAAACTGGTGAGCTTGTGTCAAACTTTAAAACCAGTATTAATATTATAATTAAATTAGACGCAAAGTCACGAAATCTTCGCTAACGGAACCTTCTTGATTAGTTTTTATTTTATCGATCCAAGAGGGTGAAATACAAGGTTAACCTGAGCTGGATTTGAATTTAGAACGTAAAAACACGCAATTATACACCGTAAACTGTTTGCTTCACCCCTCTACTCATTCTGTCAATCCATCACCCTAAATCGATATAATAGATAAACTCCCCTTCATTCATTAACTTTCCTACACAAGAATTCCATTATTTCTACATGAAATAATCATTCTTTTGGCTCTCAGTAATTGTAATACTTTAATGCATCATAAATTCAACGTTTTCCCCATTTATCCTTACAGATTTAATCAATCATTGGAATCTAGTTTAATATTTCTCTATCATAACTTTCTCCTGCCATTCTCTCACCGTAATTCTGTTGAGGTTGTTAAGCTTTTAATATTTTTCTTTCTATATCTGCTGTGATTTCCATTCACAGTAACTAACATTTTATATTGCAGCAGTCACTAATTGCAATTACGTGATTCCCAGTTTCCGAGTCGATAATTAAGAAACTAAACAATATCTTTTTCCCCTTTTTCTTCCGCATAATGAATTTTCTCCCGAATAAACAGAGCATCAGCTAATTTTTCTTCAACAGTAATAATCAATTTTGGAAGATAGGCTGAATGGAACTTTGGCAAAAATAACAGAACATCAGATCCAACCTCGGGCATACGAACATGCTGTGTTCTCTCACTGTCTTTTCTACTGCTACTACTGTGGCCACTGATCCTCATGCTCTGGTAGGTCTCGTGCAAGCTTCACTGAAAGACTCACAACTTGTTCAGCTCTTTTTTTCTAGTCAACCATATTGCGTCCACCACTCCAGACCTTCAACTAGCCACTCTGCCTCATTTTTTCTCCCCCAAAATTCAACCCCTTGCAATTCCCCTCTTAATTATATTGTTCCTGCAGTCATCTATTTGCGTGGAGGCGCAATGGCCCAGTTAGAGCAGCGGACTTGCGGTCGGAGGACCGCGGTTTCGATTCTCAGACCGGGAGTTGTTTGTGTTTATTGAGCGAAAATACCTAAAAGCTCCACGAGGCTCCGGCAGGGGACGGGGTGGCGACCCCTGTTGTACTCCTTCGTCCCAACTTTCTCTCACTCTCTCTCCCTGTTTCTTGAGTAACGCTGCGATGGACTGGCGTCCTGTCAAGCTGCGGGGAACACTAACGCCACAGAGACCGGTCCCTTGAGCCTGGCTAGGCTTGAAAAGGGCGACGAGAGTCATCTATTTGCTACTGTTCAAGAGAAACGTCGAGCGAATGAATCTCGTCAGCCTCACCACAACAATCTCTTCAAATCCACCAACATACATACGTTTTCTTTTATAGCTTTGGGCCGATTAAAGCCTTGTAAGCGGATTTGGTAGGCGGGCACTTAAAGAATCCCGCCGTATAGATACATATATATATATATATAGATAGATACACGCACACACACACACATATATATATATATATAGATACACACACACACACACACACACACACACACACACAACACACACACACACACATATATATATATATAATACTACAAACTTAGAAAATGGAGGAACATACTTAAATCAATCAAACATCAACCAACAGATGATACCCAATCAATACTTTATTACACCATTACATAACAGTAAAGGCATTATACAAAATATATTGTAAATATAATTAGACAAGGAAATAGAAATATAAAATATAAAATATAATATGTAATTATATCATATCTGACAGCTGTTTCGGCAGTAAGGGCAAGCATGCCTCATTTAACCTATAAGCCATATAAGGCAGGTATAAATGAGACATAAATTAACAAGGATGCCCCACGGCCTCTTCAGAGAATTTAATTTATTATAAGTGTGGAAAAAATTTTTTTATATACATATAAATATAAAAATATAAAATATAAAAACGTGTGCATAGACACCCATAATACTACACATATATATATATACTCATTAATACAATAATACAAAATAAACAAAACAAAATAAAACAAAATATATATCAATATATATTAATAAACACAGTTATTCTACATATTGGGCTAATAGTTCTAAAAACTAACACACAGGAAAATATATGCACACTCACATTTAAATTAAAATCAGACCTATACATGAAAAAAAAAAATATATATATATATAGGCGCAGGAGTGGCTATGTGGTAGGTAGCTTGCTAACCAACCACATGGTTCCGGGTTCAGTCCCAGTGCGTGGCATCTTGGGCAAGTGTCTTCTGCTATAGCCCTGGGCCGACCAATACCTTGTGAGTGGATTTGGTAGACGGAAACTGAAAGAAGCCTGTCGTATATATATATATATATATAATTTCAACAATTGAGGGTAAAATTAATTAATTAATCAATTTCACCAAGTATTCAGTATGCAAAGGGACCATTTAAGGCGAATTCAAATTATTACATTATATAAAAGGGCTTAGTAAAATAAATTACTTTGCCGCATACTGAACTCATTAGAAATAGCAGCTAAAAAAACTTTTTTAAAACTATTTCCAATACTTAAAGAAAACCTCTCTCATATAGTGTTTGCTCAATTCAACTCACATTAAAGCGAGAGGAAGCCGAAAGGGTATGCTCCTACTTTCAGTGTTTTCAAATCCAAACCAGGGAGTTCTGAGCTGATGATAGAAATGTCGAATTTTGACTAATCTTGAAACGTACGTTCTCAAATAACCTTTGCACTTGATTTTTTAATGTCTCTACCCCCATATTTGCGTGAGTTGAATTGGGCAAACACTATATGAGAGAGGTTTTCTTTAAGTATTGGAAATAGTTTTAAAAAAGTTTTTTTAGCTGCTATTTCTAATGAGTTCAGTATGCGGCAAAGTAATTTATTTTACTAAGCCCTTTTATATAATATATATATATATATATATATATATATATATATATATATATAAGTGTGTGTTGTATATGTTTGTGTGTCTGTGTTTGTCCCCCTAGCATTGCTTGACAACCGATGCTGGTGTGTTTACGTCCACGTCACTTAGCGGTTCGGCAAAATAGACCGATAGAATAAGTACTGGGCTTATAAAGAATAAGACCCGGGGTCGATTTGCTCGACTAAAGGCGGTGCTCCAGCATGGCCGCAGTCAAATGACTGAAACAAGTAAAAGAGTAAAGAGTATATGTTTGTATATGTATGCGTGTATGTACGCATGTATATTTATGTGTGTATGTTTTTGTGTCTGTGTTTATGCCCCACAACCGCTTGACAACCGGTGTTAGTGTGTTTACGTCACTGTAACTTAGCAGTTCAGCAAAAATTACCGATAGAATAAGTACCAGGCTTAAAAAGGAAAATAAGTACTGGAGTCGATTCATTCGACTAAAATTTCTCAAGACGGTGCCCCAGCATGGCCGCAATCTAATGATTGAAACAAGTCAAAAAATAAAAAAATAAAGATAAAACAGTTTTAGTCTAGCAAATTGAACATTGTGTGGAGTGAAGGGCAACGTCAGGACCGGAAGAGAGGGAGCAAGGGTGACGTCAGGAACAGAAGCCTCTTTTTTTCTGAGGACGGTGAGGTGAAAGGACGCACGGATGGAGAGAATTTGAAAGAGAAGAGAGAGAGAGAGAGAGAGAGGGGAGTTACTGGCCAGAGGTTGGGGCAGTATACGCATGAGAGTACATCCAATGAGTTCTTCTGACCCTTGTGAAGTGGAGCTTTATACTCTCTTCTGAATATGTCTCAAAGTAATAGCAATCGTATTTTTTGCCGTTTCTTCCACACAGGGGCATCGCGAGGATAAGACAGACGTAACTTACACAAAATTCTGTATTGTAGGAGTGAACTCGGAACCACGTAACACATCAGCACACTTCTCAGTTTCACAACCATGCTGGCATAAATATGAAAAAAAAAATCGTCTCAATTTTACCTTGTAAGCATGGCCCTGGGAATAAGGTTTTCAGGTGATACAAGCGCACCTCCTAAAATTTATTATTATTATTATCATTATTGTTCAGGACAAATATCCGTCGAATGTAAATAATGAAAATATAACCTTGTTTGTAAAACATTTTGGACCTAGGTTTGCAACCCCTAAACAAATTTGGTTCCTGATCCGGTGCCTGAAAGTTTTACAACTTCTACTGAGAAGAAAAAGGTTATGTTTAAATGAGCCGATAATTTTTCTTTCAGCTTAACTGTCGGTGTTTACATTATTTACATTCGACGGATATTTGTCCTCATTTTGTTTGTTGTTAACACAACGTTTCGGCTGATATAGCTTCCAGCCTTCTTCAGGTGTCTTGGGGAAATTTTGAACCTGGGTTCTCGTTCCTAAGGTATTTTTTCGATGTTATTATTATTATTATTATCATTATTGTTCAGGTCACTGCTTGGAATCGAACTCGGAATCTTGGGGTTAGTAGCCCGTGCCCTTAACCACTACGCCATATGCCCGTGGAGGGTATATCAGTCGAAATGTTGTGTTAACAACAAAGAAGATGAGGACAAATATCCGTCGAATGTAAATAATGTAAATAATGTACATAATTCCTCATCTCTTAATATAGAACAAAGTTATATTTTGTTTTTATATTTATTTCTTTTCATTAAGAAGAAACCTAACACAGTCTCCTCTAAACCTGAGAAAAATATGTAGGGGTGCAAATTTTAAGTTTGCAACTCCTCTCCTAATTGCCCTTTAAATCTCGCTAGACTTATCACTTAGTTTACATTAAATATACCAGTCCACTGAATAAAAACTAAGTCAAACACAAGCTAATGAAGGAACCACTACGTAGTTGATCGGCCTGGAGGCCATGCTTGCTTTCTTTAAAAACTAAAAGAGCATATTTGATTATTTAGTCCTGAGTATGTACTTTTGGTCATAACATTCTTTGATCAGGGATGCCCTGGGACGAAACAATAACAACAACAGCAGTAACACTAGTCCTTTTTGTTTTAAGTTCAACTTCTGTCATAATCAACTTTGGTTTTTATTATTTTTTTTTTTTTGAGTTCCCGAATTTTCTGGCCATCCACTAGTGTCACCCAGTGCAGGTTTATGATTTCAATACGGCATGAAAACCAGGTTACCGGCTTTATGAGTCCAAGGGCTCGAAAAAGTAAAGAAAATAAAACAAGATATGTGTGCGCTTTTATAGCTAGTGAACATTTCTGTAGCCAGCAGTATTGAGTTTAAGTCTTTCGCTCAGATGTCGGAAAGACGATGAAAAAGAAACCACGGTAAACAGTTGTATATCCTGTTCTGAATTACAATATGAATTTGATGTATTTAATAATACTTTGGCACCAGCTGTTTGAAAGAGTATTATTTACTTTTAAGAACAAATTTAAATATATTGCAACATCGTTTCTCTCAAATACACTTAATAATTTTCAGTAACGGACGCCATACAGCTAAATGTAAACCACATGGGAGTTAAGACTTCATTTAAAATGGCGTGGATTTTGACTGATTTTTTTTGTTAACACTCTTGAGAAAGGAATGAATATCACCACTCCCACGAAACGCAAGACATTTGTTTGCGGTCAAAGTATTCATTATTCCATATATATATATATATATAGATATATATATATATATATGTGTGTATATTGTGCAATAGTAAGTGTACAGAAATGAAATCACGGGAATACGATCGATATTGGAATAAATAAAATATTTGTGTGTCTGTTCAAATTGACATGTTAAGCTCTGAATTTCAATTAAGATAAACAAGAAATAGAGTAGAAAGCAAATTAAAGAGGAAAAAAATGCTGCTTGAAGTTCACAGCCTCAGGGGGTTGACGTTTACCTAGATTTTCAAGTCGTTTTAGGATGAAAATAAAAGACACTTTATTGTGTGATTATGAGGTCAGTTCGTCGCTGGGTTAATTTCTTGGCGTTACTAGAGGCTCATTTTCGACTGTACTGGAACATTAAAAAAAATATCTTTTATTACTTGCTGAGTCAGGAGGAAGGAGCAATATCCATGACCTTTACAGACCTTTTGAGAGTGGTGAGTCTGTTACTATTAATGTTCCAGTTTATCTCTTATAGATTAACGCCTGCAGAAAGGACATGAGCAGAGAGAAGATTCCAGTGGGGACGATATTCTCTCTTAAATTTTATATTTTACTTGTTTCATTCAATAGACTGCGGCCATGCTGGGGCACCAACTTGAAGAATTTTTTTCTAAGCCTGGCACTAATTCCGTCAGTCTCTTTTGCCGAACCTCCAAGTTACGGGGACGTAAACACACCAACACCGGCCGTCAAGCGGTGGTAGGGGACAAACACAAAGACACAGATACATATATCCAATGCACACACACACACACACACACACAAACACACACACACACACTTATATATATATATATATATATTAATATATATATATATATATATATATTTTAGATTGTTCCGAAAATAAGGGCCGCTCTAAGTGTACTGTTTTGAAACGCAATTTTATCATAGTATTTTAATTATATTTTTGGTGAATTTCGACATACTTAATAACTGATGTATGCTCTTTAATAATTTTCTACTTATTTCAGACAGAAAACATTCTTGAAGCATAGACGCCCTTAATTTTGAACATGACAAAAAAGGACCTTCCCTTACTTTGCTTGCATGAGTTCAAGCTTGGGTCCAATGCCTCCCAAACTGCTACCAATCTCAACAGAACATGGGGAGAGGGGTCCACAAGTGATCGCACAATACGAAAGTGGTTTCAGAATGTCCGTAGTGGTGATGAAGGCCTTGAAGATGAAGGAGGTAGAGTATGTTCATGCAGTCTTGACAATGAACAACTGAAAGTAGTTGTTGAACAACACTCAGGTCAAAGTGTCAGAGAAATGTCTCAGGAACTTGGTGTGGGTATTTCAAAAGTCTTATACAATCTGCAGAAGATTGATAAGGTGAAAAAGCTCGATAAATGGGTACCGCATGAGCTCAAGGAAAATTAAAAAGTTCGGCGTTTTGAAGTGTGCTCGATGCTCTTTCTGCGAAACACCAATGATACTTTTCTTGACCGAATAGTCATTTGTGACGAAAAGTGGATCCTTTATAAGTGTAAATGATCAGAGCAATGGCTTGATCGTGATGAGTCCCCCAAACATTTACCAAAGCCAAAGTTGCCTCAGTAAAAGATTATGGTGACTGTGTGATGGTCTACAATTGGTGTTGTCCATTACAGCTTTTGGAAGCCAATCAGAGCATTACAGCAGAGGTTTACTGCAATCAACTCGCTGAAATGCATGCTCACTTGCAAAAAAACGAGTCTTGCATTGGTGAATCAGCGTAATCCAATTCCTCTCCACGATAATGTTACGTCATATGTTGCAAGAATGACGCTGCAGAAACTCACAGACTTGGAATGCGAGACTTTACCACATCCTCCATATTCTTCTGATTTTTCACCCAATGACTACCATTTTTTAAAGTATTTAAACGCGTTTTTAAGTGATAAAGCTTTCAGGTCCTAACGAGAAGTGGAATCAGCTTTCAAAGATTTCTTAACATCAAAGCCAATAAGTTTTTATCAACGAGGCATAAATAATGTCATTGATCGATGTCAAAGATACATAGATTTTCACGGTTCATACTTTGACTAATCAAAACATTTCTGTTGTTAATTTTTCCAAAATAAAATTATGTTTCTGAAATTGGTCATTATTTTCGGAACAACCTGATATATATATATATATATATATATATATATATATGTATACGACGGGTGTTTTTCAGTTTCCGGCTATCAAATTCACTCACAAGGCTTTCGTCGGCCAAATACTAAAGTGGAAGATACTTCCCCGAGGTGCCACGTAGTGGGAGTGAACCTGAAACTATGTGGTTGGGAAGCAAACTTCTTACTACACAACCACACCTGCGCCTATATTCTGGAGATGAACCCTGTATAGCAGTTAGTACAAGGCTGGGTGGGAATAATGGATGCAACGGGAGTTGTTAGAGTGGAAGAGATAGTGCTCCGTGATCGCTGCAGGTCCTCCAAGACCGGTGAGGGCCTTGACGCCATTAATGTTCTGGTTAAACTGCTAAATGTCAATACAATATCTGCTGGAATGATAAGGCTGGGGTAAGATTCTAGAAGAATGATGTTCAGAAGAAGAAAGATTTTGTGTTGTGGTTGCTGCAGAGTCGAGGGGGAGAAGTGTGGATGCAACAAGAATGGCGAGAGGTGAAGGGACGAATGAGTAGGGGTGCATAAATGAAAGGAAGGATTGATCTTTGGTGAAGACACGTGGTGGTTAGAGTATTCGGATCACGATCTTAAGATCCTGAGTTCGATTCATGGTGATGCGTTGTGACCTTGAGCAAGACACTTTATTTCACTTTGTTCCAGTCCACACGGCTGGCAAAAATGAGCAGTACCTGTATTTCAAAGAGCCAGTCTTGTGGCATTCTGTGTCACGCTGAATCTCGCTGAGAACTACTTTAAGGGCACTCATGTTTGTGGAGTACTCAACCACTTGCACGTCACTATCACGAGTAGGCTGTTCTGTTGGTCGGATCAACTGGAACTCGCATCGTCGTAACCGACAGAGTGCCCGGAGGTAGCCGTTAAGAATGTGATTTCATATCCTTAACAGTAATCCGTTCCTCCTCATAATTCTACTCGTTCAGAGTTGACTACACAACGACCAATTACTTACTGACGTTTCCCCCCTACGCTGAACTTCTTACACTGACTTACCAATAGATATAATTCTTCACTTCAAGACCAACTATTTTGTAGAAAGCCTCCTCTTTCAGGCGGCGAGCTGTCAGAAACGTTAGCACGCCGGGCGAAATGCTCAGCGGTATTTCGTCTGCCGTCACCTTCTGAGTTCAAATTCTGCCGAGGTCGACTTTGCCTTTCATCCTTTCGGGGTCAATAAATTAAGTAACAGTTACGCACTGGGGTCGACGTAATCGACTTAATCCGTTTGTTTGTCCTTGTTTGTCCCCTCTATGTTTAGCCGCTTGTGGGCAATAAAAAAATAAGAAAGCCTTCTCTTAAGTTTTTACATGATCGCTAGGCCTTTTTAGTGTCGCAGCAAAATGATTCTTTCAGTTTTAAAATGGAATCCTGTCTTAAATCTAAAATCCTTGAACCGTAAACTAAATATTGTTTCGGGTTGTAGGAATTATGGTATCGGTTACCCTGTTTCTATGGCGATTAAGTGACCAAGAACACACACACACAAACCCACCTGAACGGGAAATCATTTCGTCGTAGGGTTTCTCATTTAAGACTGTGAAGACTGGAGTAACGTGAACAGAAGTGTTTTGTCCAATAATGCAACGCACTGTCAGGTCTGAGAATTGAAACCACAATCTTGTGATCGTGACTGCAACCCCCATAACTATTGCGTCATTCGCCTTTGAAACGTATTCCTTACAATAAAGGCAACATGGCCACCGTTAGATGCCCGATTGAATGATTGCCTTTCATCCTTTCAGGGTCGATAAATTAAGTACCAGTTACGCACTAGGGTCGATCTAATCGACTGGCCCCCTCCCCCAAAATTTCGGGCCTTGTGCCTTGAGCAGAAAAGAATACTTCTAATCATGGAGAGTCGTCGGGAGTATGTGTCATGCATTTTCTTGTTAGATCCGGTCATAGAAATATCGACTTTGCAAAGCTTATCTGTACCTACTAATGAATCGTCAACCAAAATAAAATATACCCAAGCTACACAAGATCAACTTCCTTCCTCCATGTGGACCAAAACTGTATAACCAAACACCCATCAAGTGTTTATATTATACGAGCAGTCTATTTATTTTGTAAAATTTTGTTAGATTTTCGAAATTAGTTCAGTCCTATTACGCAAGAAAAATTTTAATCTGATGAACTATTTACAATTGGATATGTTTTTTCTTATTGCTAGTGGAATAAACAAATGCATGTTTTAATTTTAAGTTGACGAAACACATTCAGTGAAATGAAGAAATGAACCATACTTAACATGTGCATACCAACTCCTCTGCTATCAACACAGGTCTATGAATATGTGCGAGGTTTTAATGTTAACCAATGAGAATAAGTTACTTTTACGTTTTCCTTCTTCTCCTCCTCCATACCAAATTCCAAGTTAGCTAAAAAAAAAAATAAAATACCCGAACATAAATTTTGCAGCTAAAGATAAAATTATTTTGAAATTCTTTCTTCGGTATCCATTTCGGATTGTGTGAAATGATGCGATAGATACGTGGCTAATGAATTACTTCTATGGTGAATGATGTCTAAAGACACACACACACACACACACACACACACACATTTACCAGTTTTAAACTTTATCACGTGGGAAGTTTACTGTGGTGCAAAGTCACTAGAAGTGACCCAAGGAGTATGACAGAACTCTATTTTAATGAATAGTGGTAATGGGGTAAAAAATGAAAATGTGTGTGTGTGTGTGTGTGTGTGTGTATGTGTGTTGAGAATGCTCCAAATTATTCTGCAAGAGTAATGCCTTGGTTCACAGTCTGAAGGTTAACAGGATAGGAAATGAAATTTTAATTGTTCCCTGGTCTGAAGGAGTGCACGGGTTGAAATCATTAGCTATAAGTCTTGAATACTATCTTAGAATGCTAACCAGTTAGTAAGAGACCAACTTTTGATGCAGTAGAGGTAGAATCCTCTGAGCGGGCACACAGCTTGATTTCAGCAATTAAGATGAAAGTTATATATGTGTATGTTCTTTTTATTCTGTCATTAGATACGGTATTTTCAAGGCAAGAGTAGATCATCTTAATATGATGTGCATTAAAGAGTTTATGTTACATGTGTATGCTTGAGATATATTTCCTCATTAGTGATAGTAAAGTTTCTACAAATATTTCGTGTCTATATGAATTTTTTCTCTTATTTCTCAAATCAAAGGCACAACAAGAGTGGAGTGGAATCTGAGATTTTATTTTGAGAAATTAGGACAAATTTTGAATGATGAAAATAATGTGCAGAATTGTTTTAGCCGAATTTACATTGAGAATTCTTATAGTCTGGCGATTCATCAAGCATTCTGAGCGTAGTTCTGTGTTTTAATGCAAAAGGCTCTTTGAGATATTGTTATATTTCGGGATGGTCATTATTTTATTTGCCAAATAAACACATTCACTGTATATTCGTTCTTCACTTTAACTTTATTATTGTTCTTATCGGGAATCTTGCAAAACAAATACATAATTGTAATCTCTTTGAGATGTTTCCCTGAACCAAAGTATTGCAGCAAGTACCGTTCCAGTCTTGTATACACACTATAAATATTATACTGACTGGTATTTAAACGTAAGGCTATTTCATGTGTGTGTATTAATTTTGTACAGACGCACATATATACAAACATACAGGTTTTGTTGTTACATACAAGAAAATAGGAATAAAAACATAATCATCACTTTACGTCCGTTTCCCAGGCAGTATCAAATTACTAGACTAATTCATAAAAGTTAAAGAGAGAATTGTAGCCCAATTAATTAGAAACAGAATTAGACCTGATGAGATGCGGATTGGTATTGTACCAGGAGAAGTACTACTAATGCTATCTTCCTAGTGAGACAGCTGCAGGAGAAGTATAAAGTATTTAGCTAAAAGTAAACAATTGTACTTGGAATCCACTGACCTGGAGGAAGCCTTCAACTAAGTCCTTTGTTTTGTGAGAAAACTAGAGGAAGTGGAATGGCACGTGAAAGCTTGGCAACATCACTAGCTCTAGTGGGGCGCCAGAAAGTGCACCAAGTAGACAATGTAAAGTGGTTGACACTAAGAAGAGTATCCAGCCGTAGAAACCATGCCAAAGTTTGACACACGCCTGTGGTTTGCCAGATCCTGACAAACCGACAAACCCATGCCATGATATACATGTATGTAGGTGTATATGTATGTATACATGTATGCTTCAATGTATGTATGCGTGCTTCAATATACGTATGTGTGCATGTATATAAAAAAAACCTCACACTATAAGTATACTGTCTTACAAAATGGAATTATATCTTTCTTTCTCCCTCACTATATATATGTGTGTGTTTGTATTTAAGTACATGCGTGTGTGTTTATACACAGGCATATTATGTACAATACTTATGTGTATATATATATGTGTGTGTATGCATATCTGTGTGTATACATCCACACACACATACATTCATATACATATATGCAAATATATATATACGCAAGAAAGCTCTTAGAAAAACCACTGCAAATGCTTTTCCAAAGTTCCCTTGAATGCGGTACATTTCCTCAAACGTTAAAAGAAGGAATAATCTGCCCTGTCCACAAAGGAGGAAGCAGAGCAGATGCTATAAACTACAGACCCATCTCTCTGACTTCACATATCAGCAAGATCATGAAATGCATTGTCAGAAAAACACTGACCACGTTCCAACAGGAAAATGACTTGCTTACAGACATGCAACATGGTTTCCGTCCTGCACAGAGCTGCCTAACACAGCTACTACAGCACTTCGACTGGGTTCTAAAACAACAGCTCAACCCTTCAAATGTGCATGTGATATATCTCAACTTTGCCAAGGCATTTGACGAAGTCGATCAGTGGATGATATGTCACAAACTGCGTGACCTCGGGATCGCTGGTAGACAGTATCAGCAAGCAATGTAATCCGAGAGTTAGGGTCGGTGCGTTATCTGAGAATCTACATGAGCAACGACGCAACGTTCCATAAGCACATTGCTCAGATGGCAACACTATGTGGGCGGGTGGCAGGTTGGATCCTTACATCGTTCAGGACCAGGAACAGAGACACAATGCTTCTGCTTTGGAGAACCTTTGTCCTCAGTCGTCTGGATTACTGCTCCCAGCTGTGTTCCCCACAGAGTGCAAAGCTAATTACGGAACTAAAAGCGATCCAGCGCCACTTCACATAGAAGATAGACTCAGTAAAACACATGGGTTACTGGGAGAGATTGAGGGACCTGGGACTCTACTCCCTAGAGGGGAAATGTGAAAGATATACAGTGCTATACATGTGGAAAATAATGGAGGGTCTGGCTCCAAATTTCGAAATTGAAATTTACAACCATTCCCGAACTGGACTGCAGTGCACAGTCCCATATTTTCCATCGAGGATACGAACCCAATATTGTAGTAGCTTGGGATTCAAGGGACTACAACTTTTTAATGCCCTACCACAGAACATCAAGGATCTGCAAGGTGTAGACATGGGGGGTCTTCAAAAAAAGTCTTGACAGTTTTTTATCTGCAATTCCGGATGAACCCATATCGCAGCAGGAGGCACAAAAAAAGCGTCAACGCCCAATTCACTACTTCACCAGAAGCAATACTGGAAAAATCCCCGGACACAGAGGGGAAACGCTATCGGCGTAAACCTAAAAAAAACAGGTTTAAGGACGGCATAAGGACTCTAGCATGTTTGTATTAGTTTTAGTTAAAACATGCATTTTAGGACTTCAAGGTAGGTTCAGGCGACACTGTCAATTTACAGCTTTACTCAGCTTGTGATTGACTGAATTAACTAGCTCCTTCGGATAGGCGTTCTTTGCTACGTCCGATTGTCTCTTACATAATGTGGCTGCTGCCATGATTCAATCGAGTTCCTTGACTTCCTCGCTTCACTTCCAAAGGACTCTCGGTATGCTGTTTTGCTCTATCGCAGTTAACGCTGGCCTCTCTCACACAAGAACATTCTTCTTCCACGGACGCTGGCATAATAGACCAAACTCAATGTCGATATCTTCATGCTATATAGAAACACTTCTATCAAGTCTCTTCTACATGTACAAAGTACAACTAATGACTTCACGCATTCATTCATTTATTCTATTACTCTTTTAGTTGTTTCAGTCATTTGACTGTGGCCATGCTGGAGCACCGCCTTTAGTCGAGCAAATCGACACCAGAACTTATTCTTTGTAAGCCTAGTACTTATTCTATCGGTCTCTTTGTCGAACCACTAAGAACATAGACACACAAACGGATCTTTTCCTTTTGAACGGCCCATGTCAACACAATTTCTAGTTAACTAAACACTTTTAAACTTCATATACTGGTAGAATGTGTTTATAAAACATCATTTTTTCTTGGCTTTATTGAGAAAATTCTATATGTTGTAACATATTTCCACTTTAATTCCAAGCATTTCGGCAATTTTAACCAATCGCTGACCTCCATTTGGGGTGAAAACATTCCGTGCTGTATGAATATGTCCCTCGTTTAAGAAACAGATTGGGTTTATTTACATTTGCGAAGAAAAAAAGATACCCTTCCCCCACCCCTAACCTTAACCCTAACCCTAACTCTAACCCTAAATCTAAAATAGATTGAAATGCAATAGATCGATACTAGGGTTATAATTATGGGTGTCAATTTCATACGACACCGCTACGGAAAATGGGATTTTTTTCTAGCTGTGTCAAATGAAAATGTCGCCCATAATTATAACCCTAGTATCGATCTATTGCATTTCAATCTATTTTAGATTTAGGGTTAGAGTTAGGGTTAGGGGTGGGGGAAGGGTATCTTTTTTTCTTCGCAAATGTAAATAAACCCAATCTGTTTCTTAAACGAGAGACATATTCATACAGCACAGAATGTTTTCACCCCAAATGGAGGTCAGCGATTGGTTAAAATTGCCAAAAATGCTCAAAATTTCAGACGAAAT
>NC_043009.1:40823362-40885862 GCF_006345805.1 Octopus sinensis
TACATATAGCAAGAAGAGGGATATGAAATCCAGGCATATACCATATTTCTCCAAGTAAAATGCCAGGGCTGGTTCTTTGCGATGATGTGTGTTTTGGTAATCTACCTTTAGCTTTCATCTGATGTTCCAGTTTATTTCTTGGTTACTTAGAGTGTAAAGTACAATATTGTGTGTATGTTTATGTTTTTGGCAAAACCCCATTACTCTTATAATAAATATATGTATGTATGTATGTAAAGAAAGATTATAACACATATGTACAAAATTAATATTAAATAAAATGGCTTGTAGTCCTGAAGAATACTGGTTACTGGTAAGAGTGGGAGAGGGCTAGTCAAGGGTCATCAGGGCCTTTATGAGTCACAGTATCTTGAGGTGTCTTCACAACTTCATTCCCTGTCTACTTAGTTCTCCGTCTCCTACAAATTCCATCCATTTCAAGCATTGGCATTTTCTACTGCTGTCATCCTCCATACACATCACCTGCCTGCACCAGCACAGTCTCCTCTCTTCCACACTCTATCTAATTCCTCATAGATCCAGTTCTTCTCTCAGCTCATTTCTTCATTGTCCCTGTGCATCAACATATTCATTGGTTCATGCTCACTTCACTTATTTCTTGATCTTTGCAGATCCCCTGCATTTAAGGTCCATGTTTTACTATCATTCAGCATCACACTTTTTACATGAGCATCATAGAATCTGTCCTTCATCCATTCATCATCATCATCGTTTAACATCCGCTTTCCATGCTAGCATGGGTTGGATGATTTGACTGAAGTCTGGCAAACCAGATGGCTGCACCAGACTCCAATCTGATCTGGCAAAGTTTCTACAACTGGATGCCCTTCCTAACGCCAACCACTCCAAGAGTGTAGCAGGTGCTTTTACGTGCCACCAGTACGAGGGCCAGTCAGGCAGTACTGGCAATGGCCATGCTCAAATGGTGCTTTTTATGTGCCACCTTCACAGGAGCCAGTCCAGCGGCACTGGCAATGACCTCGCTTGAATGTTTTTTCATGTGTCACCAGCACATTTGATAGTAAGGTGATGTAGGTAACGATCATGCTCAAATGGTGTTTTTAACGTGCCATCAGCATGGAGGCCAGCTTGTTGCTCAGGCCACGATCTCAATTGTATGGTACTCTTAGTGCTCCACTAGCACAGATGCCAGTCATCGAGTTTGATTTCGATTTCACTAGCCTCAACAAGTCTTCACAAGCAGAGTTTAGTATCCAATGAAGGGAAGGCACACATAAGTGAACTGGTTACACCCCTGGCATAGGCTACAAGGTTATGGTCTCACTTGCTCTTGCCGAGTCTTCTCAAGCAATTCTGAGACAGAAAACCTTCAATGCTGGTAGAGGTAGTTGTTCCCCAAACTTTCTCCACCCATATTTACTCTGGCTTCTATGCTTTCAGAACATCTACCTCCACTGCTGTTTGTGTCTCTTAAGTAATAAATACTATCAACTACATCTAGTGAACCTTCTGAGCATCTGAGAGAATTTTTTAAGATTATATTCTACTTTGCACCTGCCTCATACAAAGTCTGACTTCTTGCTTGTGACTAAATGCTGTACCCAGTGTAAACTAATGGTTGCCCAGTCATAATTTTATGGACTGTTAAGGCACAGGCTTGGCTCTGTGGCTGAAAAGCTTGCTTCTCAACCATATAGTTTTGGGTTCAGTCTTATAGTATGACCCCTTAACCCTTTAGCATTCAGATTACTCTGTCAAATGTAATGCTTTTTTTCCACATTGTTTTGAATTAACCGTGCATTATCTCATAGCTTTAAAATTTTGATGATGTGATTGCATATTTTTAGAATATCATTAAAAGGTAGGTGTGATAGGCTGCATCTGGTTGGTTAGAACATAAAGCAGGTAGCATATTTGGAATGGATATTACCGAATTAAATGCTAAAGGGTTAAGCACTTATATTCTACTATAGTTCTGGGCTGCCCGAGTCCTTGTAGTAAATGGAAAAGATCTAAAATGTGGTTCAGAAGCATGCTTTGCAACCACATTGGTTTAGGTTCAATCTCAGTGCATAGCACCTTGAGCAAGTGCCTACTTCCATAACCCAGCATCAACTACATGGAAACAATAAAGAAGCCCACATATATATGTGCGAGTGTCTCCTTGTTTTTATATCACGTGATGATTGTATCATATAAGTGGTTTCCTTCATTTCCAATCTACTGTGAAATCATGCCCCTCTTTAAAGAAATATTACCTAGCGTGGAAAGAGGTGAGGATTGGTAACAGGAGGAACATCTTGCTGTAGAGAATCTTCAACTAATTCCTTCTAACCCGTGCAAGCACAGAAAAGTGGGCATTAAAATGATGATTCACCTCATTATCATCATCATCGATTAACGTCCGTTTTCCATGCTAGCATGGGTTAGATGATTTGACTGAGGTCTGGTGAACCAGATGGCTGCACCAGACTCCAATCTTGATCTGGCAGAGTTTCTACAGCTGGATGCCCTTCCTAATGCCAACCACTCTGAGAGTGTAGTGGGTGCTTTTTACGTGCCACCGGCACGGGGGCCAGTATATATATATATTTATATGACGAGCTTCTATCAGTTTCTGTCTACCAAATTCACTCACAAGGCTTTTTATCATTCTGAGGTTAATCGCAGAGGACATTTGCCTAAGGTGCCAAGCAGTAGGACTGAACCCAGATCCATGCGGTTAGAAAGCAAACTTAACACACAGCCACACCTATACGCAAATGTGTTAAATATGACTTTACATGAATGTGTGTGTGTATGTCTGTCTTTATTGTTCGTTTACATCCTTTAACAGAGTGGCTTGGTAAAAAGGGACTGACAGATTAATCACCAGGCTTGAAATAAGTACTGGGGTCTATTTGTTAACTAAACTCTTCTAGGCTGTGCCCCAGCATGGCCACAGTCCAGTGACTGACACAAGTAAAAGAATAACCTATCTCAAATATTAAGACATTCATAAAAAATTTCTTTGAAGGGAATGACGCTTTTTTTTTCCCCCTGTAGTATTTAAAATAGCAGCGGTGAGCTGGCAGAAACATTAGCACGTCGGGCGAAATGCTTAGTGGTATTTCGTCTGCCGCTGCGTTCTGAGTTCAAATTCTGCCGAGGTTGACTTTGCCTTTCATCCTTTCGGGGTCGATTAAATAAGTACTAGTTACACACTGAGGTCAATATAATCGACTTAATCTGTTTGTCCGTCCTTGTTTGTCCTCTCTGTGTTTAGCCCCTTGTGGGTAGTAAAGAAATAGGTATTTTGTCTGCTGCTATGTTCTTAGTTCAAATTCCGCCATGGTTGACTTTGCTTTTCATCATTTCAGGGTCGATTAGATAAGTACCAGTTACGCACTGGAGCCGAGGTAATCGACTTAATCCTTTTGCCTGTCCCCTCTATGTTTAACCCCTTGTGGGCAATAAAGAAATACGACAGGCAGATTAACATAGTTGTTCTATAAAATGGTGAAAGTCCCTTATCAAATATCATCTGTGTTTCTTCTGTATCCCTGTAGGATTACAAAAGCAGAGTAGGTCCTTGAACTTTATTAGTTGGAAATCACAATCAAAATGTGAAAAACCCAATTGACTGTATTTTCTATTGGTTCCTTATTTAAACTGTGTTGCAGAAGTGATTGTATGGCTAAGAAGCTTACTTCCCAACCACTTGGTTCTGAATTTCATCTCTGTGTGGCATTGCAGACAAGTATCTTATACTCTAGCTCCAAGCAGACCAAAAACCTTGTAAGTGGATTTGATAGATGGAAACTGAAAGAATCCTGTCTTGTAAACAAGTGTCGTGGCTGTATGGTTAAGAAGCTTGCTTACCAACCACTTAGTTCTGGGTTTCATTTCTGTGTGGCATTGCGGACAAGTATCTTGTACTGTAGCTCCAGGCTGGCCAAAATAGCCTTGTTTGTAAGTAAATTTGGTAGATGGAAACTGAAAGAATCCTGTCTTGTAAGCAAGTGTCACTGTCATCATATCAGTGGTGTCATTTGTTTTCAATCTTCCATGTAAACGTATTCAGCCATGGAGAAATATAACCTTTGTCATATTTCTAAGGCGGCGAGCTGGCAGAATCGTTAGCATGCCGGGCGAAATGCTTAGTGGTATTTCGTCTGCTGTTGCGTTCTGAGTTCAAATTCTGCTGAGGTTGACTTTGCCTTTCATCCTTTCGGGGTCGATAAATTAAGTACCATTGGGGTCGATGTAATCGACTTAATCCCTTTGTCTGTCCTTGTTTGTCCCCTCTATGTTTAGCCCCTTTTGGGCAATAAAGAAATAAGAAATATGACCTTTGTTTGGAAACAAGTGAGAGTTGGCAAGAAGGGCATTTGGTCATAAAAAAAATCTACCTCAACAAATTCTATCCATCTCATCCAAGCATGGAAAAGTGGCTGCTAAAATGATAAGGCTGATGATTCTTATTGTCACTCAACTTGCTCCTTGACACCTTCACATAGTTGTAGTATTGTTGTTTTAGCTCATGGTGAGCATAGCAGGAGTTGAGCAGATATGTGACCAAAGATGTTCCAATGATAAACATCTTGTCTCTTTTATTCAGATATATCTAGGGCCTCTGTCAGTCAGTCAAGTTCGAGTATTCCTTTGTAGTTGTGTAGGCTGAGACAAGATTTTTTTGTAAAAAAAAAAGGCGTGGCTGTGTGGTTAGAAGTTTGCTTCCGGGTTCAGTCCCCTGACATGGCGCCTTCGGTAGTGTCTTCTACTATAGCCCCAGACAGACCAAAGCTTTGTGAGTAGATTTGGTTGACGTGTGTCTGTGTTTGTCCCCTGCCACTGCTTGACAACCAGTGTTGGTGTGCTTACATTCCTGTAACTTACTGGTTTGGCAAAAGAGACCGATGGAATAAGTACCAGGCTTTAAAAAATAAGTTTTGGGGTCAATTCATTCAACTAAAAATTCTTTATGGTGGTGTCCCAGCATGGCCACAGTCTAATGATTGGAACAGGTAAAAAAAAAAAATAAATAAATAAAACTAGCAGTTATCTATGCATGCAAGTTCCCCCCATTACACACCTTTGATGCTTATCCAGGTGAAAGGCCTTTACTAGTTTGGACTGATACAGTTTGAAACCAATGTTGTTACTATCAGAACACAAAAGTACCAAAACAGATTCCACTATGCATTGCACCTGACCCTGTATCAGTTCTCCCAATCCGCTATACCAGACCCATCGCATAGTTATTTTTTTTGTTCTTCCTGAAACTCTGTAAATCTGTGTCTCTCTTTTGATGAAAGGGTGTGTTTTAAGAGAGATTTGTCTGCTATTTGTAGTAGCTGAAGTTGCCACAGAGACACCTGTGTGTGTGTTTTGTTGTGGTGAAAAAATTACTTTTTCTCAGAGTATTTTGCACAAAAATTTTTAAAGAAATCTGGACATGTTTCTTACTTGTTAACCATTCAACTTCAAATTACAATTGTTAATTGTTGGAAGTCCAGTAGACTGAGATGTACTTATTGTGTTATCAGATAGAGTGGAAATTCAATACAAAGTTTTGAACTCATTATCTTATGGTTAGCAATCCATTACCTTAAATTTGAAGCCATTAAGTCTTTAAACATTATTTTACTGGGTTTTTAGTCTTTCGACTGTTGCCATGATGCGCTATCATCTTGAAAAATTTTATTGATCATACTGACTTCAGTATGTATTTCAATCTGGCATTTATTTTTTTAGATCTCTGCTTGATGAACTTTGAGATATAGTCGGGCACAATACTCGATTTAACAACAAATGTAAACACACACACACACTTGTTAGGTATGAGAATGACTGTGTGGTTGAGAAGTTTGCTTCCCAAGCACATAGTTCCACATCCAGTCCTTCTGCATGCTACCTTGGGCAAGTGTTTTCTACTATAGCCCTAGGCCAATTACTGACTTGTGACTGAATTTGGTAGACAGAAACTGCAGCATTGTTCATCAGAAAATGACCAAAAAACATGTTTATAAAGAAGAGTTATTTGCTTCATACTCTTTATGTGCCAATTCTGTCCATAAAAAAAGAAACAAATAATACAATGTGGCTGTAGGTCATAACACACTGGCAACGCTGGGGTGCATTACTAGTTTGTGTGTGTGTGTGTGTATGTTTGTTTCTTTCTCTCTCTCGACATTGCATGTTAGTTGTAAATGAGTGTCACTGTCATACAAGCAGTGTCATTCATTTCTAATACTCTGTGCAAGCATGTCTGGCCTTATTTAGAAACAGATATGGTTTGGTGAGTGACAGGGCATCCAGCCATAGAAAATCTGCCTCAGTAAAGTCCATCCAACTCATTCAAGCATGGGAAAGTGGAGATTAAAATGATGATGATATGATGGGCTTCTTTCAGTAGTTTTATCTACCAAATCCTTTAACAAGACTTTATTTGGTCAGCCCATGGCTATGGTAGAAAGTACTTGCCCATAGTACTACGCAGTGGAATTAACTAGAAGCAACATAGTTAGAAAGCTGACATCTTAACCGTTCAAACATGCCATTGCTTATGTATCTTATGCAAACTTTTGGAACATGTTTGCTAAATTTTTGCAAAATTGTTTTGATAATGTCACATTTTTTTGTTGTGATTTTTCTTTCCTCAAATCCCCATTGAGTCAGTGATGTAAATTTATATTTAAATCTCAAAGTGAAAAGATTTATCAAATTTTGAGTTATTTTGAGATTTTGTTAGTAAACATTAAACTACTTGAAATTTAACTTTGTTAGACTGTCTTAAAGTGTCAGAAAAACACACTGTGAATGTTTGTTTCAAACTTTATCAATGGATAGGACCATTTAAAAATACAAACAAAAATAAAAAGTAATCATATTTGTTGATTTTTGGGAGATTATTTTTCATTAAAACAAGGTTAAATTTATGTGTGAGAAAAAACCTCTTCTTTTGCAGTCTCTACAAATGTTTTTAAAAAATAGTTAACATCTACTTTAAATACAAGAGGTATTTAATGCAATGGATTAAATATTTAATCCATTAAATTGATTAATATTACTTCCCCTAATCACTGTATAATTATTTCTAATTAGCCTTTTAATCTTTTCCATACTAACTTTCTTGAAATTGCCCCTGGTTTTATGGATATAAATTTCTTGTTTTATAAAGTGATATAAATTAAAACCTTTCTTCAAATTTTCATTTTGTTTTATGTCCCAAACCCAGCTTAATGAGTATGAAGTTGTTTTATTTAATTTTTCATCATTTTTAGAATTAATTGAAAGAAATTTGGTGTATTTCAGAAGAAACATGATTAATAAAACTGTTAATACTCACTGCTTTAAACATATCAATACTAACTTGACTATTGATTTTGATGCCGATGACAACCCTGGATTATTTATTCTTTAGAAATTTCTATTATTCCAATATGACCAATGTATGATTTTCTAAATTTACTGAGTTGTTCTTCCATCACTACTGCAGCAACTACAGTAAATTCTGTTTTACTGATGAGGTTTAATAAAACTGAAACCTGTTTGGAGTTGTCTCCCATGTGCACTGAAAGAACGAAGCATTTTTTTATTTGCCTCACTGCATAAGTTTTTTTAGGTGTCCTTTCAGTACTCTTGACATGAAATATGTAGCCATCTACATTCAGGTTCAATCCCACTGTTTGGCACTTAGGGCAAGTCTTTTCTACTATATTACTATTGCCTTGGAAATTTGGTAATACCTGGTCAGTTGTAAACAGACTAAACAGCACTTCATTTACTGTTGTGTGTAGACTATACAGTATCCAGTAGTCAGTTATATCTAGATGGTATGGTCTATAGATGTCAGTAGCAGATACCCTAATTGGGGTACACCATTAAAAAAAAGATCTTGTCTATTTATTTATTTTTACCTTTTTCAGAGATGAATGTGAACCAGTCAGTGCTACACAAGTTCAAGTATTAGATTTAGACAAACCATGGATGGTATATAAAGTTGCAACATTCCCCAGTCAGGTTGTCAATTTGGTTTGGGACCGAAATGGAACCCATCTGCTGATTGCCACTAGCGAAGGACAGTTGGACATTTGGCAAATAAAGGTAAGTGGACAACTGCACAAATATTCTCATTTCAGTCATTAGACTAGGGCCATCCTGGGGCACTGCCTTGAAACGTTTTTAGTCAAACAAATTGACCTCAGTGCTTATAGTGTTGGTCTCTTTTGCCAAACTGGTAAGTGATGGGGATGTAAACATACCAACACTGGTTGTCCTAGTATATCTGTGTATCTTTGTTTGTTCTCCATCCACTACTTGACCATTGATTTTGGTGTGTTTATGTCCCTGTAACTTAACAGTTCAGCAAAAGAGACTGCTAAAATAAGTATCAGGCCTAAAAAAAGGGTAAAGTACTGCAATCAATTCATTTCGCTAAAAAATTCTTCAAGGCCATACCCCAGCACGGCCGCAGTCTTAGAACTGAAACAAGTAAAAAAAAAACAAAAAAACAGCATCATTGCTGAAAGTATTTTTCACATAACAAGCATACAGGCATTGTTTTATTGGCAAATGATGGTATGATATAAATCCAAACTTTAAATAATCTTGCAAATACTCTCTTTTTTTTAACTTGTTTCAGTCATGTGACTGTGGCCATGCTGGAGCACTGCCTTTAGTCGAGCAAATCGACCCCAGGACTTATTCTTTGTAAGCCTAGTACTTATTCTATCGGTCTCTCCTTTGCTGAACCGCTAAGTTACAGGGATGTAAACACACCAGCACCGGTTGTCAAGCAATGTTGGGGGGACAAACACAGACACACAAACATATACACACTCATATATATACATATATACGACGGACTTCTTTCAGTTTCCGTCTACCAAATCCACTCACAAGGCTATAGTAGGAGACACCTGCCCAAGGTGCTACACAGTGGGACTGAACCCGGAACCATGTAGTTGGTAAGCAAGCTACTTACCACACAGCCACTCCTACGCCTATACTGTTAGCACTTCTTACTATTGAGGGTTGCCATTATTGCTGCTAAATTTAAAAAACTCAAAACTACATTTAAAATTGTCAGACAATTGAAACCATTCTATTATAGATAAGCAATAATGCACATTAGTATTGGACCACTATTATAATGTCTTCATGAAAAGTGTCCATTTGTCCTTAATTGGCTCACCTCGCTGAGTAGCTGCTTGGGATTACAGGTTTGCTAGGTGTGTGCTATTGGCCTGCTAAGGCATTTTGAATTTCCAAGTATTTCTGAAGGACTTTTTTAACCCTTTTTTCATATGATCGTCTTCATTTAATGTCTGCTTTGCATGCTGGCATGGATTTAGCTACATACATCCCTGCAGGGGTCAGTATTAACCACTTTGTGGCGAGCTGGCAGAAACGTGAGCACGCTGGGCGAAGTGCTTAACGGTATTTCATCTGCCATTACGTTCTGAGTTCAAATTCTGCCGAGGTCGACTTTGCCTTTCATCCTTTTGGGGGTCAATAAATTAAGTACCAGTTACGCACTGAGATCAATGTTATTGACTTAATAATTTGTCTGTCCTTGTTTGTCCCCTCTGTGTTTAGCCCCTTGTGGGCAATAAAGAATTAAGTATTGACCACTTTGCCAATCCCTATGGTAGAGCTTTACCCCATGGTTTGAGCTTTACAAGCAAGAGTCATAGTGCAAAAGTTATCCAGTAACTATTGTCCAGTCTATAGACCTACCAAATGTTATTTCTTTGTAGAGAATTACTGTTTATACTTGGATGTGTTCTACATCCTTTACCTGTTTGTACCTGTTAGAAAATTTACCTGATTGTCTTGTCATTGACTTCCAACTGCGGGTTATTAGTGTTGCTATACCCAAGCAAAGTTATTATGTATGTATGCATGCATAAATTATTAATTTAGACAGGTGAAGGAATAGAAGAAATCTCTGGAGATATGCTGTGACTGCAAAGACCTGACAAATAATGAGAGTTCATGGCTGTTTCCTGCACCAGTTTCGCATAGCCCTAGCCCATCCAAATTACCTTGCATTGCAGAATGACCTGCTGTGCTTACCTTGGATCGTAGGGTGACCTGCAGTGCTTGAGGAGACCTATTGAGTCAAGTACATCAACATTAAAATAAATATCAAATGGAAATTGTAGTTGTGATACCTGTGCAGGTGGCACATAAAAAGCACCATCCGAACGTGGCCGATGCTAGCACTGCCTTGACTGGCTTCTGTGCCGGTGGCATGTAAAAAGCACCAACCGATCGTGGCCACTGCCAGCCTCCCCTGGCACCTGTGCCGGTGGCACGTAAAAGGGACCCACTACACTCATGGAGTAGTTAGCGTTAGGAAGGGCATCCAGCTGTAGAAACACTGCCAGATCAGACTGGAGCCTGGTGCAGCCTCCTGGCTTCCCAGACCCCGGTCGAACCATCCAACCCATGCTAGCATGGAAAACGGACGTTAAACGATGATGCTGATGATGAAGTTGGCAATGCACAGAGAATATATTAGAAGTAATTAGAATTTAAATTATATTTTAAAATATAGGAATACACTATGTCAATTTCGCATTAGATTTTCAAAAGTGTTTAGTATATGGAGCTGTGTCGCAAGTTATGTCTTTTATAACCTTTTGTTATAAAAGTATGTTTGTTTTTAAAGTAGTAATATGTGTGTGTGTATGAGAGAGAGAGATAGACAGACAGATAGAAAGCAGCAACATCATCATTTAAAGACTATCTTCCATACTGACATAAGTTTGATGGTTTGACAGGATCTGAGTTACCAGGTTACAGATACCCATGTCACATGGATTACATTGGATATCAACAAACTAAACTTCAACTGCAAGGGGCATTTCTGACTTCATTGTAAAGAAAGCCGATATTCTTACAGTGACTGATGTTGCAGAAATGCAGCAATAAAACCTGTGAAAGATGATGTCCCCTCTGTCAGGATAATGTCATTTTTATTAAGAGTAAAATACTTTATCCTTGAACTAAATACAAATGGCATAAATATAAACATCTCTTCTATTAAGTCAAGTGTCTACTTAAATGCCTCTGTTTGAATTTCAATAATTGCTGTAGTATCTGCCACACCTCAAACTAGCCACTGTAGTAGTAGTCCACACCATGTTCTCTCATATTATTTTCTGGGTACAACTTGACTTCTCCCCATCCTCAGATCTTGTGTTTTTGCGGTTTCCTGTGAACCTTCACCTCTGAAGTCAAAACTTTGTTTATTGCCATGCCACTTATATTACGTTATTGCAGGTCATCTCTGTTGACCTCAGTTATTGCATAATAAATCGACTCCTTTTAATTAGCTTCATATTTACATATCATAGGTGCAGGCATGGCTGTGTTTTGGTTAAGAAGATCGCTTTGTGACTGCATGGTTCTGGGTTCAGTTTCACTGTGGCACCTTGAGCAAGTGTTTTTTTTTTTGTTTTTTTTCAGTATTGCTCTAGGTCAACGTATGCCTTGTGTGTAAACTTGATTGATGGAATCTGTATGAGACTCTGTGTGTGAGGCACAAACTTGTGTATATTTTACTTGTTTCGGTCCTTGGACTGTGGCCGAGCCAGGGTACCATCTTCAAGAATTTAGTCAGACAAATCGACCCCAGTGCTTTTTTTTTTAAAGTCTAGTACTTATTTGATTGTGGAGGCATATGGCCTAGTGGTTAGAGCAACAGACTCGTGGTTGAGAGATCTCGGGTTCGAATCTCAGACCGAGTGATGTGCATGTTACCTAAGCTCCACGCAGCTCCGGCAGAAGGTAATGGCGAACTTCTGCTACTCTTTCGCCACAACTTTCTCTCACTCATTCCTCCTACATCTTGCAGCTCACCTGTGATGAACCAGCATCCCGTCCAGGTGGGGAACCTATACGCCAAGGAAACCGAGAAACCGGCCCTATGAGCCAGGAATGGCTCAAGAAGGAACAAACAACAACTTATTTGATTAGTCCCTTTTGCTGAACTGCTAAGTGACTGGGATGTAAACAAGCCAACAACAGTTATCAAGTGGTGGTGATAGACAAACACAAAGATGAATATACACATGTATATGTGTGTATATGTATATATATATATATATATATATATATACACACATACACATACATATGGCTATGTGGTTAGGAAACATGCTTCTCAAGCACATGGTTTGAGTTGGGTCCCACTGCGTAGCAAGTGTCTTCTGTTACAGCCTTGGGTTCACCAAAGCCTTGTGATTAGCTTGGGTAAGCAAAAGTTCCCATCATATGCATATGTGTGTGTGAAAGTTCTTGTGCCTCATACAACAACAGATAGGAGGGAAAACATGTATGTAGACAGGCTTCTTTTAGTTTCCATCTACCAAATCCACTGATAAGTCTTTGGTTGATGGGAGACTACAGTAGAAGATACTTGCCCAAGATGCCTGCGCAGTTGTACTGAACCTGGAGCCAATTATAAATAGGCGTTATTAGACACCTACATTCACCAATCTACTGTAGTAACTTTTCAAACCTCTATTTCACACCATCTTCCTTATCTTTTTAAACATAGACTTCATTGTTAGATAGTTTTTTTTCAATGAGATTTCAATGACATTTAGCTGCAAACATATTGACTTTTGTTTTCTCCTTATCTCTTATCAGTTTCTGATCTGTGTTTCCCATAACTTTACACATATCTTGCACCAAAATTTTAACCTAACACTGCTGCCACACCACATCACCACTGCCATTCTCTGCCAGGGCCTAACCAGTTATAATTTCTCTTTTAATACAATAACAACAACAACATTCTGTAGCAATATTGAATACTGTGAAATAACCATACATAGTGGTGTTGTTTTGATTTGGTCTTGTTAGGATGGAAACATTGAACCAAATACCTACACGAATGGAGAAGTAAAGCTTATCTGTGGCTTTTTATATCAATAATAGGACACACAGACACACACGTTTGCATGTGGATATATATAACATGTATGTGTTTGCATGTGTGTGTAGATGTGTGTATGTATACATTTATATATGTATGTATATATTTATGTGTGTGTAGATGTGTGTGTATATATATATGTGTAGATGTATATGTATATATATATATTGTGTGTGTGTGTAGATGCATATGTATATATATATATGTGTGTGTGTGTGTAGATGCATATGTGTATATATATGTGTGTGTGTGTGTAGATGTATATATGTATGTATATGTACATATATATGTGTAGATATATATATAACAATAACAATACAATAACAACAACAACATTCTGTAGCAATATTGAATACTGTGAAATAACCATACATAGTGGTGTTGTTTTGATTTGGTCTTGTTTGGATGGAAACATTGAACCAAATACCTACACGAATGGAGAAGTAAAGCTTATCTGTGGCTTTTTATATCAATAATAGGACACACAGACACACACGTTTGCATGTGGATATATATAACATGTATGTGTTTGCATGTGTGTGTAGATGTGTGTATGTATACATTTATATATGTATGTATATATTTATGTGTGTGTAGATGTGTGTGTATATATATATGTGTAGATGTATATGTATATATATATATATATGTGTGTGTGTGTAGATGCATATGTATATATATATATGTGTGTGTGTGTGTAGATGCATATGTGTATATATATGTGTGTGTGTGTGTAGATGTATATATGTATGTATATGTACATATATATGTGTAGATATATATATGTAGATGTATATTTGTGTACATATATATGTAGATGTATATATCTGTATGTAGATGTATATGTATATATATATAATGTGTAGATGTATATATATATGTGTAGATGTATATATGTAGATGTATATATATATATATATATATGTAGATGTGTATATATAAATATGTGTGTGTGTATATATATGTATATATAAATGTAGATGTATATGTGTATATGTATGTCTATTTATGTGTAGATGTATATGTGTATTTGTATGTCTATTTATGTGTAGATGTATATATGTACATGTATGTTTATATATATGTGTGTGTGTACATATATATATGTAGATATATATATTTATAGATGAATGTATATGTTTGTTGATTTGTATATGTGTATGTATATACACACATGCACACACACATACTCTGAACTTGCAGGGTTCTTCACGATAGCCTACCAAAATAGAATAATTCTGTGTAGGAAGTTTGGTATTTTTGTAATTGATGATGTTTTGTGCAGTTTACTGGAGAGCATTTTTGGTGTGTTGTTGCTAGCCATCTATGACATGGTGTAATTTACCTCTGTCTTAGCTTCCTATGCAGACAATATATACAGACATTATTCAGGGTTTTTTTTACTGTTTGTGTTGTTTTTTTTTATAAATTTATTTCTAATTTTATTATTAGCAACTTTCTGTTATTTCAATGAATGGTGAATGACCGTTGAAGGATTTGAAATTCAATTTGTTAGCTAACAAAGCTTAATTCTTACACAGAGATGGCACAATCTTGGGCATGTGGTAAGAAATTGGCTTCTTAACCACATGGTTTCGAGTTCAGCTTTGCTGTGTGGCGGTACTTTGGACAAGTGTCTTCTACTACAATCTCAGGTCGACTGAAACATTGAGAGTGGATTTAGTAGACAAAAGCTGAAAGAAGTCTATTGGGTGTGTGTATGTGTGTGTATATGTATAAATCATCATCAACACCATTGTTTAATGTCCACTTTCTATGCTGGCATTGGTTAGATAGTTTGACTGTAACTGGCAAGCAGTACCAGGTTCCAGTCTGATTTGGCATGGTTTCTATAGCTGGATGCCCTTGCTAGTGCCAATGGGTGCTTTTTATGTGCCACCGGCATGGGTGCCATTCACATGACATTGGCAATGGACATGACTACAATTTCATGGGTGCCATTTACATGACACCAGCAAAAGCCATGACTACAATATCACTTGGTTTGATGAGTCTTTTCAAGCGCAACATATCGGCAAAGATCTTACTCACTTATCCATCACCTCCATGAAATTATATATATATATATATTTATAAATAAGGATAATATCAATATTTAAATATCGATATTATCAAGTGGCCAGCATGGGAAAAAATACTATACAAAGGTAATAATTTTGTTACAACTAAAAATAAGGGTGTCTAAGAGACACCACCATGCTGAAATAGCAGTCAAAACCCTGACTTTAAAGACCACGTTAAATGTTCATATCGTACCATGAGATAAGATAGAGGGACAAAATAGACTAGCAAAAAATATTATTGAATAATTCAAGATCCAGGATTTCTGGTTTTGCTTTAAATAAGCTTTACCGTCATCGGTTGAATATATCAAAGTACATAAATACAGATATATATATTTTGTCCCTCTATCTTATCTCATGGTACAATATGAACATTTAACGTGGTTTTTAAAGTCAGGGTTTTGACTGCTATTTCGGCACCCTTGTGGCACGTAAAAAGCACCCACTACACTCACGGAGTGGTTGGCATTAGGAAGGGCATCCAGCCGTAGAAACACTGCCAGATCTGACTGGGCCTGATGAAGCCTTCCGGCTTCACACTCCAGTTAAACCGTCCAACCCATGCTAGCATGGAAAACGGACGCTAAATGATGATGATGATGATATATATGAATATATAAATGGCGTTAAACGCAGGTGTTATTCAAATCTTTATACTTTCGACATATGTTTCAAAGAAAACATTGGTATTATTCCAGAAAGAATAAAATGAGGTAAAACAAAGCAATCTTCTCATCAGGAAAAAAAAGAGAAACAAAATGCATCAATAAGACATTTTAATTCTTCTAATTTCTTTCTTCCTCATCCTTCTCTCTCTATAAATTGCCGTTGATGTCTATTAACAGTTTTTGTAAAAGATAACTTACCAGCATTCCCTCCATCTTATATGCAGTAATCACATTGGGTTAAAATGTCTTACTGATGCATTTTGTTTCTCTTTTTTTCCCCCCTGATGAGAAGATTGCATTGTTTCACTTCATTTTATTCCTTCTGGAATAATACCAATGTTTTCTTCGAAACATATGTCAGAAGTATAAAGATTTGAATAACACCTGTGATTAACTCCATTTATTTATTTATCTATGTGATACCAAAGCATTTCACTAAACCCTGGAATTTCTATCTTTATAAGTAGGTTGTTACATCCTTGGTACTTATGTGAATTTTTGCTACCCTGGTAATTATTTATTTTTTCCGTGTTATTTGTACACATTGAAAATATACACATACATTTATATTTATACATAAATATATATATGCACACACACACACACGAATCTACTCTACAGCAAGACACTTGCTTTTGGTGCAAAACTGCCTGTGCTGGTGCCACATAGTCTTATTACACACACGTCATTTTGTCACAACCTGTGAACTTACTTCAAGGGTACATTGTCTATGAAATACTTAACAATTTGTTTTGTATACAGTAAATAGGTAGTTCTGTGATATAAGTTCTTGTGTAACTTGACGCAGCCCAGAGTACATGGGACCTGCTTAATGAGGGGTTGAAGTAGGAAGGAAGCCAAACAAAACTTTAAACCCGATTCGTTCAGTGAAATCTGATATATTAGCATATTTCTTGGAAAAGGTATGTCTTTGGTTGTTGAAACAGTAGTTAAATGATGCCAAGCTGTTTCAGCCTTTGCCTTTCTCTTGGATAACATCGGTGACATGGAGAGGGGAGGCTGGTATGCATGGGTGACTGCTGGTCTTCCATAAACAACCTTGCCCGGACCTGTGCCTTGGAGGGTAACTTTCTAGGTGCAATCCCATGGGCATTCATGTCCGAAGGGGGTCTCTCTGAGTTAAATATGTTCTGAACCAAAGAGAGCATTAACACTTTTGAAAATAAACTGCCTGAGGCTTTTCCTTGATTCTATGATACAAATTCCATGTTTTATGGTGATCAAAAAGCCTTCTGTCAAATCTTTATGTTAATTTATATTCCAGACATCAGCCTTACTCTTTTACTTGTTTCAGTCATTTGACTGCAGCCATGCTGGAGCCCTGCCTTTAGTTGAGCAACTCGACCCCGGGACTTATTCTTTTGTAAGCCCAGTACTTATTCTATCGGTGTCTTTTGCCGAACCGCTAAGTGACGGGAACGTAAACACACCAGCATCGGTTGTCAAGCAATGCTAGGGGGACAAACACAAACACACACACGCATATATATATATATACATATATACATATACATATATACGACTGGCTTCTTTCAGTTTCCGTCTACCAAATCCACTCACAAGGCTTTGGTCGGCCTGAGGCTATAGTAGAAGACACTTGCCCAAGATGCCACACAGTGGGACTAAACCCGGAACCATGTGGTTGGTAAACAAGCTACTTACCACACAGCCACTCCTTAATGATAATTTTTTTCTGCTATAGGCTCAAGGCCTAAAATTTTAAGGGAGTTGGTGGCTAGTCAATTACATTGACCCCAGTGTTCAACTGGTATTTATTTCATTGACCTTGAGAGGGTTAAAAGCATAGGCAACTTTGGAAGGATTTGAACTCAAAACGTAAAGACATGAAATATGCACTAACAATTCTACCAGCTCACCACCTTCATCAGCTTAAAAGTAATGATGGTTACTTTTATAAATTCTTCATATCGGAGCTTCCGGCATGAATGCCGAACTGCCCAGGTTGTTGTTTCCAAATTTCTGGTAGAATGAATTGCATCATGGTGCTGTTTTTTCTCACAGATGGTGCCCAATTGACCCTACTATACTGTGTAGTTGACAAAATCCAAAATAAACAATGCTCATGTTCAAAATTAAAAATATAAAATGGCGACAATTTACTCATCGCACCCTGTATATATGTGTGTGTGTGGTGTGTGTGTGTGTGTGTGTGTGTGTATATATACATGTATATATATCTGTTGTATGTATATATATGTATGTACATATATGTGTGTGTATATATAAGTATGTATATTTGTGTGTGTATATATAAGTATGTATATTTGTGTGTGTATATATAAGTATGTATATTTGTGTGTGTATATATAAGTATGTATATTTGTGTGTGTATATATACATGTATATATATCTGTGTGTATGTATATATATGTATGTACATATATGTGTGTGTATATATACATGTATATATATCTGTGTGTATGTATATATATGTATGTACATATATGTGTGTGTATATATACATGTATATATATCTGTGTGTATGTATATATATGTATGTACATATATGTGTGTGTATATATACACACACACACACACATATATACAAGATAGGTTTCTTTTCAGTATCCGTCTACCAAATCCATTCACAAGGTTTTGGTGGGCTGTGTATATTTTAAGCGGAAATCTGGAAACAGAAGACTTATATAATAATAATAATAATACTAATAATAACAATAATAATAATAATAATAAAAATATATTTACAAATTATTATAAATACATTTTCCTGTTATGTTCAGTCTTTCTCTACAAATATATATTTATGGTGAAAAGTTGTTTGTTTATTTTGTACTTTTAACCACTGTATAAACCCTTCTTGCAGGATCATATGTTAAACAAATGGAGCTGTCTTGGGGAGGTGCAGTTGTCTGGTGAGGACATTCTTTCTCTGGCATGGTTACATAATGGTGTTTTGGTAAGTGAGTTTACGTCCCCTTTTCTACTACTGTTCATTATCCTTCTTCTCCTTCACCCCTTGCTTGCTTTCTTCCTTTCTTCTTTCTTTCTTGCTTGCTTCCTGTCTTTTCTTTTCCTTCTTTCATTGTCAAGATTTTATGGGATAAAAACTGGGGATGTCTTTTTGTAGAAGATGTGGATGCTGCCTCTTGAGCAAGTTTTCTGTGAAGTAGTAAGAATGACAAAAGTAATGCTGCAATGTCTGCTGGGTAATTTCAGATATACAGGTTCTATTTAATACCTTGTCATATGAACTATGGTGAAGAGAGAAAATGGTTTTTTTTCCTTTGTCCTTTTTTGTATGGTCTGGAAAAAGGGACTATCTATGGTCTTGGCATCATGTGCCAATTTAGAAGGTCTATGTGTAACAGCAGGATTTCTGATGTTAAGTCAAGTATACTGATTTGAGTTTCACCTCACTTTACTGGAGAACAAACAATCCCTCCAAGAATGGTCAGATTTATTAATCAACACTGTTAATGATTCTCTTGAATATCTGGAAGCCAGTGGCTGTAGGAAAGACATTTGTAAGGAAAGGATTCTAGAGATCAGTGCAAGGTGTGTAAGTGTGGTGGGATGAACCCAGTATGGGTAACAAGAGGAGGAGAGATGAGTGTGTCAGGAGTAACTGAGTTGGGTGGTGGTGGTGGTATGAAATGAGACAGCTCTGAAGAACAAAGGCCTCAGTAGTGGTAGTACTAAAAAAGAGTATACACAGCATGTATATGGGCAAGGGGCCACAGTGTGTTGGTGATTGATTATTACCAATCATATGAGCAATCTGTGTGTGTGTAGCAGCACTGGTCTATATTTGGGATCAAATACCCTGTATAGAATGTCTGTATGCGTAGCAGAAGCTGAGTTCCAAACCTGACATCAAGTACCAGTCTAGAATGTCTATGTGTAACAGCAGCAGCAGCAACCGTTCAAGAATTTGGACCTGGAGATCTCCATTTCCAGCGACTTCGAAGGCCACCTCCCAGTGGTGTCGGGCGTCAACGAAGAGCCCTCGACTACAACAAAACGGGCAAAGTTTTTTTGTTTTTTTCCAAGGTCTAGGGTCTCCTGCCCCTAAACCCTAGACCATCACCTAATCACCCTTACCCGACTTGTTGCTTAACAACAACAACAATAGCAGCAGCAGGATTTCTGATGATGAATCAAGTACATTGATTTGGGCCTCACCTCACTTTACCGGAGAGCAAACAGTTGTTTAGGAGTGGAATATTTCTGGTCCTGAGGAAGGAGGCCTGTCTTTTCCCTGATGTAGATTTTTGACCAGTGTTTTTGCTATTATCTTTGCTATGTTAAGTACATATGTCTGGCCCCGAGAGAGATCCTTAGTGATAGTGAAGCCTCATGATTTTTAGCAACCTTGAAGATTCCAGTTGCATGCTTTTCTTTTAGAGAGATGGTTGCAGAAATATTTTCTTGATTTGTCAGTTGGTTGTGTTGAAGGAGAAAGATTAGCATGACCTTGGAAGAAGTCTCAACAATCTCTCTTCATGGAACCATTGCAAGTTAGATGGGAGGCATCTAAGTTGCCTTTGAATTACATATGGATGTTGAAGGTTGGGGTAGAATGAATGGTGGTATGATTTGCATAAGGGTGGATATTGTTGGGAGATGATGGCAAGTATGTTGTTGGTGTATTGGAAAAAAAAGAGTATACATATATATAATGTATAATAACCATTTGAAGCAAGATGATTCATTTAATTTATTTCAAGTTTCTGGATTTTGTACATTCATTCATGATAATGATGATGATGATTCAGGGGACACAGAGACGATTCTCTCTTTCTTGCCTGATGAATACACAAAAGCTGTAAATGCAGTGTAGTGACAAAGTGATGCATTAAATTTGAATGAAGAAATAAACTCTGTTGCATGTACTGAGTATCATAGGCATAAGAATAATAATAATGTAGGACATAACCAAACCCTGAAACACACTGACTGTGTCACATATTGTGATGGTCTGTGAATTGAAAGGATGCCATCAATTGAGAAGATGAGAGATGGATTGAGGTCATAAATGGGTAGGATTGGCCTGGAGATTTGCATGCTAGATGTGATCAAAAGTGTTGTTTATATTGCTGGAAGCAGCATGTTAAAATGAATGATGAATGAACAAACATCAGGATCTAAGAAGAATGGATAAAGAAAAATTAATGAGAAAGTAACGTAGCTTTTGTAAGTTCTAACGAGTTATGGTTTCCTTAAGCTGTACTAGTTTATATCACTTGTAAGGTTTTCACATTTCATCATCATCCTCATCATCATTGTTTAACATCTGCCTTCCATGCTGACATAGGTTAGATGGTTTGACAGTAGCTGGCCAGGCAGGAGACTTGGATCAGACTTCTGTGTCTGTTTCGGCATGGTTTTACAGTTGGATGCCCTTCCTAACATCAACCATGCAGCAGAATGGACATTGGTTTTAAAAAAAAAAAAGAAAGAAAGAAAGAAAGAAGAAATAACATCCATGAAACAAAGCTAAATAAATAATCATTTTTTTTTTTTTTGTTTGTCTCTTTCACAGATCAGATTCAATGCTGACAAACGGGACAATCTGAAATACCGAGAGAAGTTTCCCCATACTTTGTTCTCTCCTTCTTTAAGTGACTTTGGTGGCCGTCCATTGGATGGCTTTGTCTGTGTCACATCAACTGGTCTGGTAGGATAACATTTTTCTCCTTTCCTTTTTTGTATATTTTATTTTAATTCATTTTAATCGTTATTTCCTGTCAGCAGCAGCAGCTTTGCTGTTATTTTATGTTGGTGTATATATGTATATATACATATGTGTGTGTGTGAGTGTGTGAAGGCGCATGGCTCAGTGGTTAGAGCGTCGAACTGAGGTTGTGAGTTTGAATCCCGGACTGGGCTGCATTTTGTGTTCTTGAGCAAGACACTTTATTTCACATTGCTCCAGTTCACGCGGCTGTAGAAATGAGTTGTGACGTCACTGGTGCCAAGCTGTATCGGCTTTTGCCTTTCCCTTGGATAACACTGGTGGCGTGGAGAGGAGGTGGCTGGTATGCATGGGCGACTACTGGTCTTCCATAAACAACCTTGCCCTGACTTGTACCTCGGAGTGTAACTTTCTAGGTGCAATCCCATGGTCATTCGTGACCGAAGGGGGTCTCTGATATATATATATATATATATACATATACACAATTATAAATAATGGCAAAAAGAAAACAATTTTCTTTGTCAATATGCTGGGAAAAAGACACTAAATCATCTAACCACATAAAATATTTTCACTTACATTATTACACCACTTGTCAAAATGAGGAAAGCAAGCTAACAGATATTCATAAAAATATAGTTATCCCCGAATCGGGGATAATTTTTTTCTTTTTGCCCTTATAATTGTTTTTACAATTTTCACCTTATATGCTGGCCACTGATAAAATTTTTTAATAAAATTTTATCGTTATATAGGCGCAGGAGTGGCACTGTAGTAAGTAGCTTGCTTACCAACCACATTGTCCCATGTTCAGTCCCACTGTGTGGCACCTTGGGCAAGTGTCTTCTACTAAAGCCTTGTGAGTAGATTTGGTAGACAGAAACTGGAAGAAGCCAGTCGTATATGTGTATATTGTGTTCTTGAGCAAGACACTTTATTTCACGTTGCTCCAGTTCACGCAGCTGTAGAAATGAGTTGTGACGTCACTGGTGCCAAGCTGTATCGGCTTTTTCCTTTCCCTTGGCTCAGTGGTTGTGTGTCTGTGTTTGTCTCCGCAACATTGCTTGACAATGGTGGTGTGTTTACGTCCCTGTAACTTTTTTAAAAAACTAACTTAAAATCGAACTGCACTCTTCAAAACTTGCACTAAGAGTAAGGACATGGTAAAATTCATCATCATCATCATTTAGCGTCCGCTTTCCATGCTAGCATGGGTTGGACGGTTCAACTGGGGTCTGGGAGGCCAGAAGGCTGCACCAGGCCCAGTCTGATCTGGCAATGTTTCTACAGCTGGATGCCCTTCCTAACGCCAACCCCTCCGTGAGTGTAGTGGGTGCTTTTTATGTGCCAGACGGGGCTGGCAAACGGCCACGGTCGGATGGTGCTTTTTACGTACCACCAGCACGGATGCCCGTTGGGCCAGCGCTGGCAACGGCCATATTCGGATGGTTCGCTTACGTGCCACCAGCACTGGTATCACAGCTCCGGCAAGTTGATGCAGATAGTTTATCCCACCCTGCTCTAACTTTTAGTCCATGCAATTGAAAAAAACCACATTATTTATAGGATGAGCCAATATATTACAGTGCTATCATACAAAATCACCATTAACCCATCGTGGTTATTTTTAATTAGTTTGCTTATTTGTTAATAGTCCTGTTTGCAGGGAGAGAACTCGTATCTGTACCAGAGCTCTGCACCAATAAAACGTTAAAAAACACGTCCTCATCATAATCATCATTGTTTTAGTGTCCTCTTTTCCTTGTTTGTATGTACTGTGTTTATTGAGGCAGAATTTCAACAGCCAGATGCTCTGCTTGTCGCTAACGCTCACCTGTTTCAATGTAAGGTAGTATAATCCCTCGAGTGGACATGTTTTCACAGAAAGCTGTAAATAGACGATACCAATTGTATGTTCGGAACATCACCATCATCATCAATATTTAATGTTCGTTTTCCATGCTGGCACGAGTTGGACAGCTTGACAGGAACTGGCAAAGGTCAGGGGCTACACCAAGTTCCAGAGACTGTTTTGGTTTGGTTTTGCTGCTGGATGCCCTTCTTAAGGCCAACCACTTTACAGAGTGAACTGGGTGCTTTTTACATTGCACCACTCACAATGTTTTAGTTTCTTATTTCTTTACTATTCACAAGGGGGTAAGCATAGAGGTGACAAACAAGGATAGACAAAGGGATTAAGTTGATTACATCAACCCCAGTGCGTAACGACGACGACGACGGTGTGTATGTGTTTACATTTGCATTCTACAAGGCGGTGAGCTGGCAGAAACGTTAGCATGCCAGGCGAAATGCTTAGCGGTATTTCCTCTACCGTTATGTTCTTAGTTCAAATTCCACCGAGGTCGACTTTGCCTTTCATCCTTTCTTGGTCGATAAATTAAGTACCAGTTATGCACTGGGGTCGATATAATCGACTTAATCCGTTTGTCTGTCCTTGTTTATCCCCTCTGTGTTTAGCCCCTTGTGGGTAGTAAAGATATATACATTTGCATTCTACAAATGTTGCTAAGAGTTGTGTTGTCTCTTCTAAGAACATAGCATTTGCTTGCTTTGCACCTTTGAAAACATGAAAAATAAAAGGCCCCCATACTTGAGAAATTGGTGGAGGTTAAAAATAGGAGGGGCATTTGATTGCAAAACAATACCTCGACAACCCCTTCCTATATGAGAATACAAGCAAAACCGAACGAACAAATTTTGGTATGGACATTGTCTATTCCAGTCTTGAGCACGTTGATAGTAAAAAAATATTTTAAATATAAATTATTATAAAGCTCCTTAAGGGAGGTAACTTAGCAGTAACGGTAGAGCACCTTATTTATGATGTAATTATTGCTTTCATTTTATCTCTCTCTCTTTTACTTGTTTCAGTCATTTGACTGCGGCCATGCTGGAGCACCGCCTTTAGTCGAGCAAATCGACCCCGGGACTTATTCTTTGTAAGCCCAATACTTATTCTATCGGTCTCTTTTGCCGAACCGCTAAGTGACGGGGACGTAAACACACCAGCAAGGCTGGCAAACGGCCACGATCAGATGGTGCTTTTTACTTGCCACCGGCACGGGGGCCAGGCGAGGCAGGCAACGGCCACGATCGGATAGTGCTTTTTACGTGCTACCAGCACGAGGCCAGTCGGGATTTGAAAAATTACAATCTTATATTTCTGATAATTTAATCTTTTGTTTGTATAGTTTTTTAAAATATTTGTCATTTTTTTTTTTTTTTTTACTCTATAGGTATCCGTTGGACTGATCCAAAATACAGAACCTAGGATACGTTCTTATGTGGAAAGCTTGTCTCCTGCACACTTACGGGCATCTCTAGCCGACATTGCCTACAATGCCAATGGAGACTTGATGATAGCTACCACCGATGGTATGCCGTCTTCTGCCATTCAATGTTTTCTTGTGTCTTTGTCCATGGAGCAGACCAGCTGCGTCATCACGAGTCGTGCCAGTGCTAGTCTGTACGTGAAGTGTCACACAGAAGCCAGTGGAGGGGTTGGTGTCGTTGGCCGGCCGACTGGCCCGACAGCTGCTAGCGGTGTTGACCAACAGAACTTCTGTGTCACACACGTTCAGTTTGTGAACAAGGACTATAGTGATACACTTGTGATCTGTGTTGGTGGTCAGAACTTCAGCTGGATCGATTTCTGGCAGTTAGTGGAACAGACGCATTCCTTGCACAGGATGTTCCATACCAACAGTAAGCCGAACACTGTCTATAAAACCCCCAAATGGATGCATAAAGCTACGGTTACACACAACACCATGGTGACGGCTATAGCTGGGCCTAAGCTACCAACGATGCCTTGTGGTATGGAAACCAGTGGCTTCACGCCTTACATTGCAGTTGCCTACAGAAATGGTATTATTAAGTTGATTCACCGCTACAGTTTCCAGGTAAACATTTTTAATTACCCTTTTAATTAATCTGTCAAATGTAATGCTCATTTAGTCACAATGTTTTGTAGCAATCATGCAATCAATCTCTGAGACTTGGATGATGTGATTGTTTATTTGTCCAGATCTGGCTGGTTTAAACATAAAACAAATAGAATATTTGGGTCTGATATAGCTGGTTTGAAAGCTAAAGGGTTGATTTATCTTCTTTAAGTGGCCACAACTGAGATGCATTTCACAAGAACTTGAGTTCCTCCGTTACCTTTAGTCGGTCCTCAATTTCATATTTATGTGCCTCCTGCTAATAATATTAATGTAGGAGTGACACAGGAGTGGCTGTGTGGTAAGTAGCTTGTTTACCAACCACATGGTTCTGGGTTCAGTCCCACTGCGTGGCACCTTGGGCAAGTGTCTTCTACTATAGCCTCGGGCCGACCAAAGCCTTGTGAGTGGATTTGGTAGACGGAAACTGAAAGAAGCCCGTCGTATATATGTATATATATATATATATATATATGCGTGTGTGTGTTTGTGTGTCTGTGTTTGTCCCCCTAGCATTGCTTGACAACCAATGCTGGTGTGTTTATGTCCCCGTAACTTAGCGGTTTGGCAAAAGAGACCGATAGAATAAATACTCGGCTTACAAAAGAATAAGTCCCGGGGTCGAGTTGCTCGATTAAAGGCGGTGCTCCAGCATGGCCGCAGTCAAATGACTGAAACAAGTAAAAGAGTAAAAGAGAGTAGTTCTGTGGTCTTTGTCCTTTACTGGGGCACTGAAGTCTCTGAAACCTAACTTCGCTTCTACTTTTTATTCTGATTTTATTATTCATCTAATTAATAAAGTACAAGCGTCCCCTGCTTTACAGAAATGTTTTGTTTCTGAAATCGTGCCATAATGTAGAACGCTTTAGTATGAACCCTATTTTCTCATTGATTTCCGTTCCAAAGAATGGGAACATCGATGATAGAATAATATTCGCGTTACAGAAACCCACGTTGAGTAAATATTTTCAGAGGCGGAACGTTCCCGTAAAGCGGCGCTGTTATAGCAGCAATCAAATTATGTAATCTCTTATTATAAAAGGCAGATTTTATCTGCCTCCCTTTGGGAGTTATACAAATCTACAATATAGGATTTCTTCAATTACAATTTACCTGGCATTTTTGAGAGTACAATGCATCGCGTCATGCCAGGTCCAGTTTTTAAAATTTAAACTCCAATTAAGCAAAATTTACAGAAAACTCACATTCTGGTGTGTGTGTCAAATGCTTTTCTTAGTCTGGTTTACACCACACGCAAACGCACACACACAGTGGGCAACGAATAAAATGAAACTAATTCACTTACTGTGGTGAGTGATTCTTTCACTCTGCCTCCCACTTCCTCTTACACGCAAATATATAAATAAAATTGTAAGCTAACGTGCGTGTGTGTGTGTGTGTGTGTGCGCGTGTGTGTGTGTGTGTGACGGTGCGTGTGTGTGTGTGTGCGTGTGCGTGAGTGTGTGACAGGAAAGTTTTTTTAGACGAATATAACACCTATATCCAAGTAGCAGAAAGATAAGACAGTAAGGTGTGATTTGAGGGAGATTTGGCTGCTATTTCTACCATGTCTAGCTGCCATGGGCTCATACATACATATATACATAGATAAGACAGTAAGGTGTGATTTGGGGGAAATTTTGCTGCTATTTCTACCAGGTCTAGCTACCATGTAGAGGTCCCCCTCAATTCTTTTATTCTTCTGCTTTTTCCAGCCATTGCTCTATGGCCATGCTGGGGCAATGCCTTGAAGAATTGTAGTTTAATGAATCAACTCCAGTTTTATTTTTGTAAGCATTGTACTTATTCTATCTGTTTTCTTTGTCAAACCACTAGGTGACAGGGATGTAAACAAACCAACATTCGTTGTCAAGCAGTGGTGGAGGACAATCACAAGCACAGACATGCACACACACACACATACATGCATACACATATACACACATACATACATACATATATATATATGTGTGTATATATATATTGCAGCGTGGAAGGTGTTTGTAAGCCATTTAAGAAACACACAAAAACCGTTACATTCACTTCAACATTTAAATTTAATTTGCCAAAATATTTTCGTCGCTTTGAGACCGCGACCTGTTCACTGACAAAAATATCGTGCTAACAGGTTGCGGTCTCAAAGCGACGAAAATATTTTGACAAATTTAATTTAAATGTTGAAGTGAATCTAACGGTTTTTGTGTGTTTCTTAAATGGCTTATAAACACCTTCAACGCCGCAACTGTTTTCGTTCCAGCACACGATCTCAGATCAAGTCACTTGCTATGCAAGTACATCTCTGTAACTATATATATATTTATATATATATATATATATATTGGTAAAAACAGTAAGATAACAAAAGAAAGAAAGAGACCTCAATATTATGTAAATAGAGGAAATCTTTATAATTAAAAGTGAGGTTGTGTGTCTGTCTCCTACGATTTAGATTCCTAACTACTCCCACATTTTGCGGTGCAGTTTAACCAAAACCGGGTATCTTATAGTCGTGATTCATATCGAGACCGTCTGGGTATTAGCGCGCGTCTACGATGAGTCTACGATTTAAAAAAAAAATTACCATCAATTTTTCCCATTTTTAATCCATTTTTGAAATATATAAGGGAAGTAACTCTAAAATTTATTATTAAATCTCAGAACGTAAAAAGCTACAGTAACACCCCTCCCCCTTTGTGGTTAGCCATATTGAGATGGCTATTATACTTTACATCTCTAAAAATGCTTATATAATTATTTCCCTTACAAACCCGAGCAACGCCGGGCGATACTGCTAGTGGTTTATAAAACCTGGGCTCGATAACCAGATAATCGTATATGCCGATTTTTAAAAAAAAACTTTTATCATTGAGTTACGCCCCCTGGACAAGGTACATAACTCTGACTCTACTGAAGTTACAGTACACAAATGTCGCAATTTAACAACTGGACGATTTCGTCATTTGTAGTTACTGGGATTGACTAGTTGATGTAATCAGCTCAGATTATTGAAGTCAGTGCTGTCCCAAGATGGCCGCAATCCAATGCTTAAATCCATATCTTCAACATCTCACTACACATGTAATTGACTCGATTATTTATCTTGTACTTAGCCGTCGCTTTAACCAACAGATCCCAAATGTCTGATCTTAATGCATACTCTTTTACTTGTTTCAGTCATTTGACTGCGGCCATGCTGGAGCACCGCCTTTAGTCGAGCAAATCGACCCCGGGACTTATTCTTTGTAAGCCCAGTACTTATTCTATCGGTCTCTTTTGCCGAACCGCTAAGTTACGGGGACGTAAACACACCAGCATTGGTTGTCAAGCAATGCTAGGGGAACAAACACACACACACAAACATACATATATACGACAGGCTTCTTTCAGTTTCCGTCTACCAAATCCACTCACAAGGCATTGGTTGGCCTGGGGCTATAGCAGAAGACACTTGCCCAAGATGCCATGCAGTGGGACTGAACCCGGAACCATGTGGTTGGTTAGCAAGCTACTTACCACACAGCCACTCCTGCGCATATATTAGAAACAATTTTTAATGGGTTGGCGGAATCATTGGATGAAATTTCTTGTGTTTATTTCGGGTTCTTTATATTCCCGTCTGTGGTCAGTGTAATTGAAATAACCCTTCCAACAACTTGTGACCTTGTACCCCTGTTATAAAATCGCTACTGTTATTGGAACTTTACGTTCTGGGTTAAAATCCCACCAATGACAACTTTTCTCCTTGCTTATAAAACAGTGAACCAGTTATGCATTGGAGATGACGTGGTTGAACAATGTCCTCTCTTAAAAAATTGCTGGCCTCGTGCCTATTGTAGAAACCATTCTTATTAGGATGCTGGATTGGCCTAATTGTTCGTGCATCAGCAAAAGTTGCTTAGAGGTATGTGTTCTGGCTCTTTAAGGTTTGAGCTCAATCCCTACCAAGGTCAGTTTTGCCTTTCATATCTCCAGGTTTGATAAATAAAATACAGTACCAGTCAAATACTGGGGTCAATGTAGTTAACTAATCTGCTCTCTTCAAGATTTGCTGACATTTTTCTTGCTTTTTATGTTCTGAGTTCAAATTCTGACGAGGTTAGCTTTACCCTTAATTGTTTCAGGATTGATAAAATATCAGTTGAACACTGGGGTTAAGGTAATTGACTTAGTCCCCTACCATAAAAAATTTCAGGCTTTCTGCCTAGAGTAGAAAGTATTATTATTATTATTATTACTATTATTATTATTTTTGTTTTTTATTTTATTTTAAGGCAGTGAGCTGGCAGAATCATTAGAACACTGGGCACAATGCTTAGTGGCTTTCCATCCATCTCTATGATCCAGGTTCAAATTCTGCCATGATTGACTTTTCCTTTCACCCTTTCAGGGTTGATAAATTAAGTACCAGTTGAACACTGGGGTTCATGTAATTGACTTAGACCCTCCATTGAAATTACTGGCCTTGTGCTAAAATTTAAAACCATTATTATTGTTATTATTATTATTATTATTATTATTATTAAGTGTTTTACACAGAAATCATTATTACTATTATTTCTCCTTAGGTAATTTATAACTGTTGTGTGGACCAATTTCGGGAACTTAGTATCCCGGAAAAGCGTAATCTCAATCACAACCAACCTCCTTCCCACCTGTCAGTGCTATTACAGACACACAGCAGTTGCGGGATGATTGGTGTAAAAGACAACAACATCTATTTGTTCCGCTCTGTCAATACTAACGATGCTGGTGTCCAGATGTCACCCTCCTATATAGTGCTCCTGCTTGAGTACGCTGCAACGACAGGCTGGGACTGGTGGGATATTCTCTTAGCCACCAAACAGAGTGAGTATTCTATCTTCTATAATCTTCATGTGTTTTTTTTTTTCTTTCTGTACTTAGGTTGCAGGCGTGGTTGTGTGGTAAGCAGTTGGAACCTTTGGCAAAGTGTCTTGCACTATAGCTTTGGGCTGACCAAAGCTTTGCGAGTGGATTTGGTAGAGTGAACTGAAACAAGCCTATCATTTATGTATGTCTTTGTGTATGTGTTTACATCCCTGTAACTTAGCAGTTCGGCAAAAGAAACCGATAAGATTAGTATCTGGCTTTATAAAAGAATATGTATGTACTGGGGCTTATAAGTTTGGCTAAAATTCTTGAAGGCTATGCTCCAGCATGACCATAGTCTAATGACTGAAACCAGTAAAAGATAAAAGAAGCTGAAAGTATGGGATCTAATAGTGATGGCAAGTGGCCCAGTGGTTTGGGTGTTACACTCATGATTGCAAGATTGTGGTTTCAATTCCTGCACCAGGTGGTGCATAGTGTTTTTGAACAAAACACTTCATTTCATGTTACTCCAGTACACTCTGCTGTAAATGAGTAACTCTGTGACCTGGAGTCCTGTTCAAAGGGAATGTTGTGATCTTGGACACTTATCATCACCATCATCAGCAGTTAATGTCCGCTGTCCATACTAGCATGGGTTGGATGTTTTGACCAGAGCTGGTAAGGCCACGGGAAGCACCAGACTCCATTGTCTTTTCTGGCATGGTTTCCATGGCTGGATGCCCCTCCTAACGTCAACCATCCCACAGAGTGTACTGGGTGCTTTTAATGTGGTACCAGTACTAATGCTTTAAATGTGACACCAACACCAGTACTTTTTATGTGACATATGATTGTAAGGTTGGGAGTTCAATTGCCAGCTGCATGTAGTGTCCTTGCGCAAGACATTTTATTTCATGATGCTGACAAAAACGAGTAGTACCTGTAGGCGCAGGAGTGGCTGTGTGGTAAGTAGCTTGCTAACCAACCACACGGTTGCGGGTTCAGTCCCACTGCGTGGCATCTTGGGCAAGTGTCTTCTGCTATAGCCCCGGGCCGACCAATGCCTTGTGAGTGGATTTGGTAGACGGAAACTGAAAGAAGCCTGTCGTATATATGTATATATATGTATATGTGTGTGTGTTTGTGTGTCTGTGTTTGTCCCCCTAGCATTGCTTGACAACCGATGCTGGTGTGTTTACGTCCCCGTCACTTAGCGGTTCGGCAAAAAGAGACCGATAGAATAAGTACTAAAAGGTGGTGCTCCAGCATGGCCGCAGTCAAATGACTGAAACAAGTAAAAGAGTAAAAGAGAGAGTATTTCAAAGAGCCAGCCTTGTCATATTCTGTGTCATGCTGAATCTCCCTAAGAACTCTGTTAAGAATATGGGTGTCTGAGGAGTGCTCAGCTGCTTGTGCATTCATTTCATGACCAGGCTCTTCCGCTGATAAGATCAACTGAAACCCTTGTCATTGTAACCAACGAAGTGCCAGTTTTTTTATATGTTTATATGTGCCAGAGAGGCTAACTGGCTTCCGTGCCGGTGGCACATAAAAAGGACCATTCAAGCGTGATCGTTACCAGCGTCGCCTTACTGGCACATGAAAATAACATTCGATTGAGGTCATTGCCAGTGCTGTTGGACTGGCTCCTGTGCAGGTGGCACGTGTAAAAAACACTATTTGAGCGTGGCTTTTGCCAGTACCACCTGACTGGCCCTCGTGCCGGCGGCACGTAAAAGCACCTACTATATTCTTGGAGTGGTTGGCGTTAGGAAGGGCATCCAACTGTAGAAACTCTGCCAGATCAAGATTGGAGCCTGGTGCAGCCATCTGGTTCACCAGTCCTCAGTCAAATCGTCCAACCCATGCTAGCATGGAAAGCGGACGTTAAACGATGACGATGATGTGTAGGGTGGGTGTATACACACACTTATATACACATGTATATTTGTGTTTGTTGTTGTTTAGTGTTGGTTCGACTGTAATCGATCTAGCCCATAATCAGAAGCACTCCAGAAATGACATTCTCTGTATCTACGACTGCATTATCCAGTGTGTCTTCTTTTTATAATATACAGGTAAATTTGGCCGCTGTTTCCAGCAGTGTAAGTAACTGTACATAGACACACCAGCACAGAAGAATTGAAACTGTTTACTTATCTTTTGTAGGTATGATAGAGGACATTTGTCAAAAGCTGAACGACAACTTCCAGAAGCAGCCAACAGCAGTTCAAGAATTGATGTGTTCTCGTCTTTTGGCCATCAAAATGGCTTTGTACAAAAGTAGTGCCAACAGCTACCATCTAGCAGCTGACTGTCAAGCTAAACTCCTCCTCTACACAATCGCATCTGTCTTTAAAGGAATTCTGCGTCCACGGCAAATATCTTCCCAAGATAATGTATGTACCAGCTTAGACCAAGGAACTTTCCTTTAAAAATTTCACAGCAGATTTTTGTTCTGTTTTGTTTCTATTTATATGTTAGTATTTAATGTGGCAATTCTGTAAGTTCTGCCACATGCATGAGACTGCTAAAATAGCCCCGGATTTCAGAAACTGGGGCACTTTTTATTTTAGGCGCAGGAGTGGCTGTGTGGTAAGTAGCTTGCTAACCAACCACATGATTCCGGGTTCAGTCCCGCTGCGTGGCATCTTGGGCAAGTGTCTTCTGCTATAGCCCCGGGCCGACCAATGCCTTGTGAGTGGATTTGGTAGACGGAAACTGAAAGAAGCCTGTCATATATATGTATATATATATATATGTATGCGTCTGTGTTTGTCCCCCTAGCATTGCTTGACAACCAATGCTGGTGTGTTTACGTCCGGCAAAAAGAGACCGATAGAATAAGTACTGGACTTACAAAGAATAAGTCCCGGGGTCGATTTGCTCGACTAAAGGCGGTGCTCAAGCATGGCCGCAGTCAAATGACTGAAACAAGTAAAAGAAAGATAAGGATATAGATGCAGATGCTGCTGTTTGATTGAGAAGTTTCCTTCTCAATCACATGGTTTCAACTTCACACCCATTGTGTGTCACCTTAAGCAAGTGTCTTCTACTACAGTCCTTGAGTGGTTTTGGCAGAAGGAACTGAAAGAAGCTCATCGTTTATATATATGTATTTACAATGTCTTTTAATGGCTGATCTCCATGCTGGCATGGGTTGGACGGTTTGCAAGGAGCTGGCTAACTGGATGCTGAAGCTATGATGATGCTTGTGCTTGAATCAGTTCGATCTCTAGTTAACCTCAGGCATCATATTCCTCAATATGTACCAAGTTCTAGATGGGATTTGAACTAGGAACCTATCTTCCTGGACTAAAAGTAATAATGTTCTTATCATTGAGTCCACTAATGCATGTTCTCTGTATCAGCAGCCTAGTGAATAACAATTATTATTACCCTCCCCTCTAAATTGTTGGCCCAGGGCTAAAATCTATTATTTGTCACTTGTTTCATCGCTTGCTGAAACAATTGCTAAAAACTTAGTTTTGTATGAAAAGGGTGTTGGCTGTGTGATAAGAATTTGCTTCCTAACAACATGGCTCCGAGTTCATTTCCACTGCGTGGCACCTTGGGCAAGTGCCTTCTGCTAGAGCCCCAGGCTAACTAAAGCTTTGTCAGTGGTTGTGGTTGATGGAAACGAAAAGCCACCTTTATGTTTGTCGGCCCTCACTGCTTGACTACTGGAGTCCAGTCCTGTTGTTTACATCTCTGGAACTTAGCAGTTCAATGTAAAGATAGTGATAGAATAAGTCTAGGCTAGGCTTTAAAAGAAGTACTGGGATCGTTCGCTTGACTAAACCCTTCAAGTCAGTACCATAGCACTATCACAGTAAAAGACTGTTTTAAAATTTTCTGTTTTTTTCTATATATAATTTGTTTTTCCATTATAGAATCCTGCTGAGAAACTATCAATGCTTTGTAACAAAAGCAGTGAATCAGAATTATTGATTCTGCTGACAAATTTAGAATTCAGTGATTTCCTCGTTGATGCTGGTAAGTACCCTACAAGTTTGTCATAAACAATAATTTAATATCAGCACTAACCAATAATACTGTAGGGGTATCTCCTGTTTTCCAACATCATCATTTTTATTATTGTTTAGTGTTTCCTTTCTATGTTGGCATGGGTTGGACGGCTTGACAGGAACTGGCCAAGCAGAAGACTGCATCAGACGTCTGTGTCAGTTTTGGCCTGGTTTTTATAGCTGGATGCCCTTCCTAACGCCAACCACCCTGCAGAGTGGACTGAGTGCCTTTTATGTAGCATGAGCCAGTGGCACGTAAAAAGCACCATCTGAACATGGTTGATGCCTTGACTGGCTTTCATGCCGGTGGCACGTAAAAAGCACCAATCCAATCGTGGCCATTGCCAGCCTCACCTGTGCCGGTGGCACATAAAAAGCACCCACTACACTCTCGGAGTGGTTGGCGTTAGGAAGGGCATCCAGCTGTAGAAACACTGCCAGATCAGACTGGAGCCTGGTGCAGCCTTCTGGCTTCCCAGACCCCAGTTGAACCGTCCAACCCATGCTAGCATGGAGAACGGACGTTAAACGATGATGATTTCTGTTGAAATGCAATGCCTTTGTTTCTTAATAAGTTAATGAAATAACTGTTATTCAGCTGGTATTTGGAACATAACATATAATTTTAATGGATCTCTTTATGTCATAGCATCAGAGTTGGTATTAGGCAGGCTGATATTGAAAGTGAACTGTGCAAGTCCAGAGCCAACTCCTTGCCTTCATTCCCAGTAGACCGGTGCCTGACCCATGGCAGAACCTTATTTTGTTGTTGTTTGTTCCTTCTCGAGCTCATTAGGGCTGGTTTCCCAGTTTACTTGTCATATAGGTTCCTCACCTGGATGGGACACAGGCCTGTCGCAGGTGAGCTGCAAGATGCAGGAGGAAAGAGTGAGAGAAAATTGTGGTGAAAGAGTCAGCAGAAGTTCGCCATTACCTTCTGCCAGAGCCGCGTGCAGCTTAGGTGTTTCGCTCATAAACACACACAGCGCCTGGTCTGAGATTCGAACCCACGATCCTTCGACCGCGAGTCCACTACTCTAACCACTTGGCCATGTGCCTCCACAGAACCTTATTTTAGCAACCTCGAAACGATGAAAGGAAAAGTCGACCTCAGCAGAATTGGAACTCAAAATGTAATGGTGAACGAAATGCCACTAAGCATTTTGTCCGGCATGCTAACAATTCTGCCAAGCTCACTGCCTTAATAATAATAATAATAATGATAATAATTATTTCTAGTATAAGTACAAGGCCTGAAATTTTGGCGGAGGGGGCTAGTCGAATACATTGACCTCAGTGCTCGACTGGATCTTAATTTATTGACCCCCAAAAGGATGAAGGGCAGAGTCGACCGTGGCAGAATTTGAACTCAGAACGTAAAAACGGATGAAAAGCCACCAAGCATTTTGCCTGGTGTGTTAATGGTTCTGCCAACTCAGTTCACTGCCTTCATCATCATCATCATCATTTAGCGTCCGTTTTCCATGCTAGCATGGGTTGGACGGTTCTACTGGGGTCTGTGAAGCCAGAAGGCTTCATCAGGCCCAGTCAAATCTGGCAGTGTTTCTATGGCTGGATGCCCTTCCTAACGCCAACCACTCCGTGAGTGTAGTGGGTGCTTTTTACGTGCCACCCGCACTGGTGCCAGACAGAGCTGGCAAACGGCCACGAACGGATGGTGCTTGTTATGTGCCACCGGCACGAGGGCCAGGCGAGGCTGGCAACGGACACGAAACGGGGCGGTGCTGGCAACGGTCGCGAAACGGATAATAATATATACTTTTTAACTTGTTTCAGTCATTTGACTGCGGCCATGCTGGAGCATCGCCTTTAATCGAGCAACTCGAACCCGGGACTTATTCTTTTGTAAGCCCAGTACTTATTCTATCGGTCACTTTTGCCGAACCGCTAAGTAACGGAGACATAAACACACCAGCATCGGTTGTCAAGCAATGCTAGGGGGACAAACACAGACACACACATACATATATATATACACATATATGATAATATTTAACATATTTCTCTTTTGTTTCAGCCTCTTTACAGTCTTTCCAGCCTTTAATTCAGTGGATTGCTGATTTTACTCTTCATCTCCTGGGTTCCATACCTTTGCAACAGTCATATTCGGACATACCTGGTTCTCTACTCATTCGAGACAGTTCTGTTCTAAGTGTGCTGCGAGAACTCTTTGTCATCATACGCCTGTGGGGCCACATCAATCCGAATTGCCTTCCGTTTTTCACTATGAACTCTTCAATTGAGTGCATGTCCCATCTATTCAAACTGTTAACGAAAGCCTGGCTGTGCGTAAAGGAAGGCGGTAGTGTTGAATATGAGGAGGGTCTTGTCAGTGATTGTTGTCACCTCACCAGCGAAGTGATGATCAGAAATACACGTCAGACGTTCAGTCAAGACACGTTAGGCTACGCGATATTCCACCAGTCGACACCGCAGTCATTTCAGATTGGCGTCGAACCAAACTACGTGTATAGCTGTAAACAAAAACAGCAGTTTATGACTATACCAGACATTACGACGGAGAGCAAACAGATGTATGACATAGTTCGTCAGATCAACCTTGGTGAAAAACCAGCAGAGCCGGTCCGCGAATGTAGTCGATGCGGTGCAGTATCGTTAATACAAAGCATTTCATCGGCAACGTCGATGAAAGCCTGGGAGAAACGGTGGGCTTCAGCTTGTCTTTGTGGGGGACAGTGGAAATGGACTATCACTTAACTAGACCCTCTTTCATATACAACACTATTACCTGGGAACAATCTAGATGTCATCATTACCATCTTTGCCATTTGTCATTTTGTATAAATTTCATTCCCTTCAATATGTCATATCCCCTAAAATACTCTCGAGACATCATCACATCAGTTTGCAGCTATTCCCTCTTCAAATCCTTTTGTAATCTCATTTAAGATTTGGGTGGGGTATATGGTTACGCCCATACATTTAGCAGCCTGATCCCATCATAAATTTTCATTTACAACAATTAATGACCAGTGAAGATACTGATGTTGGGAGGGAGTCTGAAGCTTGAAAAAAAAAAAAAAAAGTGAAATAGAGGTTCTTAGGAAACTTTATAATTTATTTATTTTTAACAACCAAAAAATATTGTCATTGAATAAGAAAAATAGTAAGGAAAAAATTTTAAGGGCCTTTAAATATTTTCTGATATCAAATAAAAAATCTCATCAAAACAAACAAAAAAGTTAAATAATTAACAAAAATAAACATTTCTCATGTATTTTCTTAATTATTTTATTCTATGATGTATTTTCTTAATTATTTTATTCTATGATATTTGGGCCTTGTGAGTCTCAAGAGCATAAATAATGGTTTCAAATTTTGGCATGGGGCCATGATTTAAGATAATATTGTCCTTAACAGGATCTGAATGATTGTAAAGAGCCGAAAGAAATGCCAGTAAGCATTTTGTTTGCCATATTATTGATTTTACTGGCTCACTGCCTTTGTAATGATAATGATTTAAGATTTTGGCACAAGGCCAGCAAGTTCAGAAAAGTGGGTCTGTCAGTTATATCGACCCCCCAGTGTTCAACTGGTACTTATTTCCATCGACCCTAAAAGAATGAAAAGCAAAGTCAATCTCGGTGGAATTTGAACTTAGAACAATAAAAACATAGACAAAATGCCATTATACAAAATAAGAAAATGGAGGAATAGATTTCTTTCAATCATCAACTGCTCGATAATACCAATTCATATAATTTATTAACTAATAATTTAGGAACATCCAGATCAAACAGAATAAAACAGTACACATCAGTAAGATGATACCATAAGAACAATACATATAAATATAAAATGGATCTTACAGCTGTTTCAGCCTGTAGATAAGAGTATCTCATTATGCTCATATTAGTCAGATGTATTGAGGTAATATGCAGTTGATGATTGAAAGAAATCTATTCCTCCATTTTCTTATTTTGTATTATGAATTTGAGGTAAAACATTTTACCTTCGCCCATATTTATGTATTAGCCTTTCTGTGTACTTCACTGGCAGTATATTGGATAAATGATATCCCATAGTGGGTTACACTCATAACCCCTATCTCACTTTGTGACAAAATGCCATTAAACATTTTTCTCGGCATGCTAATGATTCTCCTAGCTTGCTGATTTATTTATAATAATGGTGATGATGATGTCGGTTACTTCTAGGCCAAAAGACAATGTATTTTATAGTACTTATTCTCTGTCTCTTATGCCGAACCGCTAAGTTACGAAGACGTAAACATATAGGCTTAGGAGTGGCTGTGTAGCAACTAGCTTGCTTACGAACCACATGGTTCCGGATTCAGTCCCACTGCATGGCACCTTGGGCAAGTGTCTTCTACTATAGCCTCGGGCCGACCAAAGCCTTGTGAGTGGATTTGGTTGGCGGAAACTGAAAAAAGCCAGTCGTATATGTGTGTGTGTGTGTATGCTTGTGTGTCTCTGTCTCCCCAACATCGCTTGACAACCGATGCTGGTGTGTTTATGCCCCCATAGCTTAGCAGTTCGGCAAAAGAGACCAATAGAATAAGTACTAGGCTTACAAAGAATAAGTCCTGGAGTTGATTTACTCAACTAAAGGCGGTACTCCAGCATGGCCACAGTCAATTGACTGAAACAAGTAAAAGAGTAATACCAACACTGGTTATCAAGACGTGATCGGGGGGGGGGTGAAACAAAGACACACACGGATATATAATATGTAGGTATGAATATATTTATATACGACGGGCTTTCACTTTCCGTCTACCAAATCTACTCACAAGGATTTGGTTGGCCTGAGGCTAAAGTAGAGGTGTCATGCAGTGGGACAGAACCTGGAACCATGTGGTTGGTAAGCAAGCTTTTTACCACACTTGCACCTAGTGAAAAAAAAGTTTTCTTTTCACTTCAAAAATGGTAGGTGGTAAAATATTAGAGAAATCTTGAAGTATTTTGTTACGTCTCTTGACGTTCTGATTTCACGTCTAATTGGAGAGTCAATTTTTTAAGGCTTGATAAAATAACAAAATATCAGAGTCAAGACTATTGAAAGGGTTACAAGACGCAACAAAAATTTTAGGAAAATAAAAATAAGAAATAAGTGGAAATTTTACGGTGAGTGTGTTACATTATAAGGCACAAAAAGAAAATGACTCTCCCCAGACACAACAGAATATGCTTCAATACACGAACTCGTATAAAGAATTTTGCAAACCATTATAAGGCACAAAAAGAAAATGACTCTCCCCAGACATAACAGAATAGGCTTCAATACACGATCTCGTATAAAGAATTTTGCAAACAAAATAATAAAAATTAAGGGCGATAACTCACGTAAAAAGTTTTAAAGATTGCGTCCCTTGGCAACTTGGTGCGGGCATAAAACGCAGGTCTGGTTCTTCAGTTTCATGAGACGAGTCACATGTTCTATGAATTGAACCACCGTGTAACAGGCTGAGTATTCCGCAAACATGTTATATATATGTGTCGAACGAGGCACAACTAATGGCAATTACACATTTTTTCTCTATATATCCTTAACATTGCCAGAATCAGTGTGTGACAAAGCCCAGGAACTCGTGGTCACGATGTGATCTTAACCATTCGCCCAAATATAGACTCAGGTGTGACAAGAAGCTTGCTTCCCAACCACATGGTTCTGGGTTCAGTCCCACTCTATGGCACCTTAGGCAAGTGTCTTCTACTATATCCTCGGGCCGACCAAGGCCTTGTAAATGGATTTGGTAGATGGAAACTGAAAGAAGCCATCGTATATATTTGTATATGTTTGTGTTAGTCCCCGTATCTTAGCAGTTCGGTGAAAGACTGATAGAATAAGTACTTGGCTTACAAGGAATAGGTGCTGGGATTGATTTCTTCAAATAAAGGCAGTGGTCCAGCATGGCAGCAGTCAGATGACTGAAACAAGTAAAAGAATATATATATATATAAACATGTACTGTTCTGTGATAGAAAAATTCATACATATATATATGTGTGTTAAATATAATGAGACAACAAAGCCAAGGGAGTGTGAAATTTCTAGAACATTTATAAAGAGAGAGGTAGTCTTACAGCTTCATCAGAGATGATATGAGATATAACGGGGAAAGTTTACGAAAATAAACAAAAGACGAAGGCAGGTGGAGTACAAACAAACAAATGTATTAGTATAGCGCTCAGTAATCATCATCATCATCATCATCGTTTAACGTCTGTTTTCTGCGCTAGCACGAGTTGGACGGTTCGACCGGGGTCTGGGAAGCCAGGGGCTGCTCCAGGCTCCAGTCTGATCTGGCAGAGTTTCTACGGCTGGATGCCCTTCCTTCTATAGAAATAGAAAAAAGTCTTTTACGTTTCGAGCCTACGCTCTTCGACAGAAAGATACACAGAAAAAAACAAGGAGAGAAAAAAATGCATGTAGGAGCTAACGATCTATCATGGCGTCCATGATATGAGATAGTTAAATAGAAGGAAATAGCAGAGTTCAATATAAGAAGCTATTTTGGAATGGGAGAGGTATCTGATGTATAAAAGGAAATATGAGAATAAAAATAAAAATACAAGTTGCTTGTAGCATCCAACATATATTTTTATTCTTATATTTCCCTTTATACTTCCTATATCCATCTTTTCCAATTTAACTCCTTATATTGACCCCTACTATTTCCTTCTATTTAACTCTCATATCATCTCTGATGACGGGATATTCTTCATATTCCTAAAACAGCTGTGAGACTACATCTCTCTTTATAAATGTCCTAGAACTTTCACACTGCCTTGGCTTTGTTGTCTCATTTTATTTAACATATACATGCTCACACATGACCCGCGTGAGGCTCTTCACTCATGCTATTATCGAACCAGAAGTCTAAAAGTGGTCCTCCTGTAGCACTCACATAGCCTTACCTGCATTTTGGGTATTTTGGATTTCCAAAACCTCTGATGCAAAGATTTTTTTTCTTTGCAAAAAAGACAGGACAATTGTTTTTGTTTTATCCAATTATTTATTAAAAATCCATTTTAAATACAAAAAAAAAATAAAAAGGAAAGAGAGTTGCAAAATAAAGAATCAAAAATAAAATTTTCAACTAAAGTCCAAAGTAAAACACTTTAAGGTTGCCAAAAGCAGTCAGTGGAGCTGAGTCTGAATGTTCAAGATCATATTGTAAAAGAAACAATTGAAATGAGATTCATATTCTCTAAAACGTTTTGAGATTCCTGACGTAAAATCAGAATGTGCAAAAAAAAAAAAAAAGGGGGGGAAAAAAACCAAAATAAAACTATTAAACACGCGTTTCAAAAATAGTGTATGTGGAGAAAATATATATATATATATTAGCCATTGTCCTTCAACATGAAATACTTCAGAAGGTAACTGTCAGAACATTGCAAATGCTATAGCTTTCTATTTAATTCTGCTTTAGAATGCATGAGGGGGTGCTGAAAAGTTCCTGGCTTTAAGGGTATCGCAAAAGACCTGATTGGAAGCCCAACCTTTCTGAGCTCTTTTTTACAGGGGTTAGAAAAACTGAAGGACCACTGCAATAACCTTGTGAATCTGGGAGGGAATATGTTGAATAAAATCATCATCAAATGATCCTCTTGTATTTTCTTCTACCCAAAGCCAGGAATTTCTCAGCACCCCTTCATATATATAGCTATCTTATCTATCTATCTATCTATATATATATATATATATATATAGTTGTATTATGGGATGGTTGGTCATGTTGCCAGTTTAGCCAATATATATATATATATACACACACATACACATATCTATACTTACATATACGAGTACCAGCTCCTGCATTCGATCCACAGAAGGGGAAAGGTTGATGAAAGCGCCAAACACACTATTAGCTTTCATTTGGTTTTCATTGTGCCTATCTTTGCCTATGGTCATGGGCATTGGGTAATGACTGACAGAGTACGATTGCAAATATAAGTGGCTCAAATGGTCAAGCCAAAACTTCTTCCCATTCAATGGTTACAGCTCTTGTACCATGGACAAGTGATCAGGATGTTGGTGGAAAGAATCACAAGACAGATTCTGCAAGCCAAGCTAACCAGCAGGAAACCTCAGAGTAGAGCAAGAATGAGATGGCTACATAATACACTAAGTCTTAGCTGGACACACTTGGGAATCAAGCTGAAAAGGCTAATCAATGCTCCTCACAGGACCCTATGGAAGACAAGCTGCCTGAGGACTCTACATATATGACCCTCCCAGCAACAATGGGCAGAGAAGATATTTATATACACACACATTCTTTTATTTATGTGTGTATGCATGGATATGTGTTTTTATGTATGTATGTGTATATATGTATGTATGTTATATATATATATATATATGTATGTATGTATATATATATATATATAAGTAATACTAAGTAATTAAGGGTTTAGCAACGAATTGCCTCACCAACACACCGAATTTAGAAATAGCAGTCAAAGAGATATAGCTATTCCTTCTACTAAAAGGGGGATCTCAGTAAAAACACAGCACTTGAAAGGCAAATGTATGTATATATATATATATATATACACATGTATGTATATATATATATATATATATACATGTATGTATATATATACATATATATATGTGTGTGTGTGTGTGTGTGTATATCTATGTATCTACATGTGTGAATATAAATATATGTGCATGTGTGTATATAAATATGTAATATATATATATATGTGTGTGTGTGAATATATATATATGTGCATGTGTGTATATAAATATGTGTGCATGTGTGTATATAAATATTTGCGTGTGTGTATATATATATACATGTGTGTATATATATATATATATTATATATATATATATCAGGTTTAGTAAAAAGCAAGCAACGTTTTGAAACAACTTGTACCAGATTTTCAGTTTTTAATTTTTTTTCTAAGTGTCTGTTAATACAGACATTGACATGCTCAAAGGCATCAATAAATTAACATTGATATTTTTTTCACCCTTGTTACAATCATCTGAAATGAAACTGTCAAAGTGCGATATTCGAGCAATTTCGGTATTCAACTTCAAAATAGGATGTAAAGCAGCTGAAATTGCTCGTGATATCAATGAAACGTATGGTGAACCAGTGAGTAGTCAGCCCAAAAATGGTTTAAACGATTTAACAGTGGAGACCTGAGCCTTGAAGATTGTAAGCATAATGGACGCCCATCTATCATCGATGACGGTCAATAAAAGCACAGAAGAACTGGCAAAAGAACTTCAAGTTAGCCAGAAAATCGGAAAAATTCGACAATGAGTACCACATGATTTGAATGAAAATCACAAAATGCACAGATATGAAGTTTGCTCGTCGCTTCTTCTTTGTAACCAGACCGATCCATTTGTCAACCATATTGTAACATGCGGTGAAAAGTGGATTCTGTACAATAGTAAAAATCGTTCTGCGCAGTGGTTGAACTAAAATGAAGTACCAAAAATCTTCCCTAAACCCGAGCTCTTCGAAAAGAAGGTTATAGTGACCGTTTGGTGGAGTACTGCTGCATTCATCCACAATAAAACTTGGAAAAAGTTACTGCAGAAACACTGCCAAAATGAAAGGAAAACTGCTACTCCTCTGGTCAACAGAAGAGGGCCAATCATTCTTCATGACAATGCTCGACCACCTGTTTCACTAATGATGCTCAAGTTGAAGGAACTTGGCTATGAAGTTCTTCCCCACCCAGCTTATTCCCCAGATCTTTCTCCTACTGACTACCACTTTTTCAAGCACCTTGATGGTTTCCTTTGAGAGAAGGAGTTAAAAAATCAAATCGATGCTGAAAATGCATTTCATCATCTCCAGAACTTCAGATTTTTACGTCACCAAAATAAACAAACTTGTAACTTGTTGGCAAGAATGTGTTGATTGTACTTGCTTTGATGGATGAAATTTCCACATTGTTGAAATATGTTGTGGTGAATTTCGTGTTTCAAAACGTTGCTAACATTTTACTCAACATGATAAATATATCACACGATGCTTTGTTTCCAAGCTATTTTGATCACTGTCAACACCACTCCACCTTTATCTTATCAGAAAATATTTTAAAAAAACTACTTCTAAAATAAGGCCTCAAGAACTCTCAAAGGATCCTGATTCCTTTTTATCAGCAGAAAAAAAATTTATATCCTATCAGGAGACTTCTTTTTTTTTTTTTGTTTTTGGTGGATTTTGACAAAAACAAACAACAAAACCAAGCTATTCTTCAATAATGTTTTGGAAACACATAATATAAGTTTTTAAACCTAACCCTAATTTCTGAAATACCAACGATAACCACTAACTTATGGTTCAAAAGAGATCAATATTTGATATGTGATACAGATTGGAATATGGAGGTAAGTGGCGGTAGGGGACGGGGCTAAAAAAAAAAATGCACTGTTTCATGATTTTTCTTTTCTTTGCATAAATGAACAAAAGGACACATGTGGTGTTGTTCTCACCTATCTTTGAATACTCATGTGGAACAAGTTTGTACCACTTTGGTTCAGTGGTACATTTAGAAATAACATGATAGTTATTTCTATTATTAAACAAAGCAACGTTGGAAGACAAAAACTAACGGTACCTTTACATATAGAAGACATAAAATGGCTTGGGGAAGTCTTTTACTCCTTGGATGTTTGTTCTACTGGAATTTGGATTACGTGGACAAAATTTTTGATAGGAAAAGAGAATAAATAAAATGAAGACAATAAGTTCACTTATGTGAGGTAAAAATTAGTTAAGTTAGTCAATATATACGTAAAAAACAAGTCGATAACATTTCAGGTGAATAAGTTTTAAAAAGCGGAGGAAAAAAAATCAATGGATGTGAAATTACTGATCATCGTTACTTAATTTGAATATTAAATTATATGTAATTAATCAAGCAAAGAGCAACTCCTTTACCATAATGTCACATATTATTAATTGCGTAAGCAAATGATCAATGTGTTGACGTGCTCTTTCATGATAAGTATAGAAACTGCACAAAATTCTTTTGCATTTTGCTTAATATCTGTAGGCATATAATATGCTGTTGCTTCATGTCTTTATACACACAGAAAGAAGGAATACTAAACAATAGCTTACATTGTTGTAGATGATATTGTATCTAATATCCCACAATATGGCATTGCATATCTCTGTCAAGTGTTACCAGGGATACAATTAAACTAAATTTCATCATCATCAATGCAGAAAAGTAAGATCTTGGTGGTAATATTTTGAATTTCTGTGACAAAACTATAATTAGGAACTAAAAAAAAAAACCCATAAAAAATGAGTGCATAACATAATTTGGAAATATTGAAACCATAATTAGCTAACAGCAGTCTTTTGTGCAGTTCTGTGAGTTCAGTGCTTTTACTCAGAGTTTTGAATGTGATCAAACAAAACTTATATGTAATCAATCACAATTGTCAAATAAGTTTTGTAACATGTTAATAAATGAATTACATGTACTAGGGGTGAAAAAAATGTGTAATTAATCTAATTGGACGTGTCTCTTAAGACTCACGTAATATAATTAAAAAGGTGTTTTCATTTAAAAATAGATAGGTGTGTATGCGTGCGTTTAATTTAGTTGGTAACAGTAAAATTGTGCCCAGGCCAGTGGCAATGTTGTTTTTTCTATGACAGAACTAGGAAATTAATAAAAAAAAAAACAATAATTAAAAACCAATCCATTTAAACCAAGGGACACTTCATTGAAGTAAACGATGACTGCAGATTGAGAATCGGCTAGTTGGAAAATATCTACCATAACAATGAAAGTGCTTTCAATGTAGACATCATTGTTACTCAATAATTTCAGACCATTTATGTTCCACTCTGCCAAACTGCAATATGAAAATAATTATAACTTTATTATTGGCCGCAAGGGTATACAGAAACAAGAAACACATACATACAAAGTTTTACAACAAAAACAATGGGTAACATATAACAACGAATAATTCCCCAAAAGGTGAGGGATTGGGGAGACCTCTGAGGGCTATTCGTAGAACCCTACAACAAACACAGTCACCCTGACCACAAAGACAAGTGCCTCTGTCTCATCCTTTCCCACTCAATTTACAGGTGCAGGCCCATTCACATGAACCATCCTTGCCACATTCACCCACATTGCAACAAAGGTGAGGGACAGGAGAAACTTCTGAGGGCTACTCATGGAACCCTACAAAAATACACAGTCACCCTGACCACAAAGACAAGTGCCCCTGTCTCATCCTTTCCCACTCAATTTACAGGTGCAGGCCCATTCACATGAACCATCCTTGCCACATTCACCCACACTGCAACAAAGGTGAGGGGCAGGAGAAACTTCTGAGGGCTACTCATGGAACCCTACAAAAAAAACACAGTCAACCTGACCACAAAGTCAAATGCCCTCATTTCATCCTCCCCACTCAATCTACAGGTGCATGCTCAGAGCAGGCCTGTTCACATGGATCATCCCTGCCACATTCACCCACACTGCAACAAAGGTGAGGGACAGGAGAAACTTCTGAGGGCTACTCATGGAACCCTACAAAAAAACACAGTCACCCTGACCACAAAGTCAAATGCCCTCATTTCCTCCTCTCCACTCAATCTATAGGTGCATGCTCAGAGCAGGCCTGTTCACATGGACCATCCCTGCCACATTCACCCACATTGTAACAAATTTGTTGGAAGGAAGGCAACAATTCCATCTCCATGCTCATTTTCCTTTGAAAAAATGTTGATGATGGCCATATCATGTTGAAAGCACCGGTTCTTGTCAGATTACCGAAGTTAAGCAACATCGAGCCTAGTTAGTACTTAGATGGGTGACCGCAATGTAAAATGAAGTGCCTTGCTCAAAGACATGACATTTTGCCTCATTCAGAAACAGAACTCACAACCTTTTGATTGCAAAGTAAAGCACTTTAGTCACTAAGCACTGCAATTCTACAGGGTGTTGTTATAGTACTATAATAGTTAAACTATTGACTATAATTTCTGAGTTGAGCATTTCGACTGATTCAACAATATGTCATTCATTTATGAAAGAGATGGTTGAAGAATATTCTTCAGAATTTATAAAGTTTCAAAGAAATTAAAATGTCTCCGAACATTGTTAGTGCTTACCTGGATATCCATGAGAGTTGACAGAAAACGGTTTACTAGCTTAGCACCATTGTCCATTGTTGGTAATGCAAATTTTTCTTCGTTATACAGTATTCTTTCAACTGGACAGACAACACAAGCAGTTCCAGCACCAAAAACTTCTACTATCTAAGAGACAGAATCAAAACAAAAACAAAAAAAAAAAAACACTATACAACAATGAAAATATTGGTTTCAAATTTTGGCACAAGGCCAGTAATTTGGGGGAGGGGGTAAGTTGATTACATCAACCCCGCCACCTGTGCTCAACATGTCTCTTTACTCTTTTACTCTTTTACTTGTTTCAGTCATTTGACTGCGGCCATGCTGGAGCACCGCCTTTAGTCGAGCAAATCGACCCCGGGACTTATTCTTTGTAAGCCCAGTACTTATTCTATCGGTCTCTTTTTTGCCGAACCGCTAAGTGACGGGGACGTAAGCACACCAGCATCGGTTGTCAAGCAATGCTAGGGGGACAAACACAGATACATATATATATATATATATATATATATATATACGACAGGCTTCTTTCAGTTTCCGTCTACCAAATCCACTCACAAGGCATTGGTCGGCTCAGGGCTATAGCAGAAGACACTTGCCCAAGATGCCACGCAGTGGGACTGAACCCGGAATCATGTGGTTGGTTAGCAAGCTACTTACCACACAGCCACTCCTGCGCCTTATTTTACTTATATGTACTTATTTTTTTCAACCCTGGAAGGACGAAAGGCAAAGTCGACCTTGGCAGAATATGAATTCAAAACATTAAGACAGACAAAAGGCTGCCAAGCATTCAGTCTAGCATGTTATTGATTTCATGCTTTGGCAGAAGGCCAGTAGGTTCAGGTTAGGTGTAGTTCAATTTCATTGACCCCCAGTGTTTATCGACCCCGAAAAGATGAAGGAAAAGTCAGCCGTAGCAGAATTTGAACTCAGATTGTAAAAACAAACGGTATGCTGCTAAGCGTCCTGTCCAGCATGCTAACGATTCGGCCAGCCAGTCACCTGCATTAGGTTACAGCTGTTTCTGCTATAAGATGTAATGCACTCATTGTTCCTTTGTCATTTAACTAATTTCTTATTATGCTCTGTACTCGGCTAATGCTTTTTTTTCTGAACCAAAAATCGGAATTGAAATTGAACCAATCCTATGACTGGCACCTGGCAGTTGCCAGGGCTGCTGGACTGACTCCTGTGCAGGTGGCAGTAAAGAAACACCGTTTCGACCCTGTGCTTGAGGAGATCAATTGAGCCAAGTACACCAAGATCAAAAATCAATGGAAACTGCAGTTGGGATCCTTGTGCTGGTGGCACGAAAAAAGCAACATCCGAACATGGCCGATGCCAGCGCCACCTAGACTGGCTTCTGTGCCGGTGGCATGTTAAAAGCACCATCCGAACGTGGCCGATGCCAGCGCCGCCTTGACTGGCTTCCGTGCCGGTGGCACGTAAAAAGCAACAATCTGATCGTGGCCGTTGCCAGCCTCGTCTAGCACCTGTGCTGGTGACACGTAAAGAGCACCCACAACACTCACGTAGTGGTTGGCGTTAGGAAGGGCATCCAGCTGTAGAAACACTGCCAGATCAGACTGGAGCCTGGTGCAGCCTTCTGGCTTCCCAGATCCCTGGTTGAACCGTCCAACCCATGCTAGCATAGAGAACGGACATTAAACGATGATGATGATGATGATGATGAGATAATTAATGAACTCTAACATCAGGTTATTAGTATTGCTATATCAAATCCTGTATGTGTGCGTAGAACTTACCCTTTTTTCGTTCAGTGCTGTCAAAAACTCTTTCATGTTGATCTCCTTCTCAGATACTTTGAATTCATTCTGGAATTAGAAACGAGTTGAAAATTTTGGAAAAAAGGGAAGGAAGAATGAAATAAAATCTACGGAAGGCATCGCACATATGAAAAATAAATAAGACAGGTAATCACAAGGTGTATGAATGTGCAACTGTTATTTTACTCTTTCTCTCTCTCCCTCCCTCTCAATCTATGTACATACACACGCACACACGAGTATGTACATGTATATAAACACATGCATTTACATGACGCCATGATAGATCGTTAGCTCCTACACGCATTTTTTTCTCTCCTTGTTTTTTTTCTGTGTATCTTTCTGTCGAAGAGCGTAGGCTCGAAACGTAAAAGACTTGTTCTATTTCTATTCCTGAGCGCCATATTAGCACATTTGTTTGTTTGTACTCCACCTGCCTTCGTCTTTTGTTTATTTTCGTAAACCTTCCCGTTTCATATGTATCAGTTTTTGTACATATATGTGTGTGTGTGCATTATGTATGTATATATATATATATATATATATATATATATATATATATGAGTGTATGTATGTATGTATTAAAGAGTTGAGTTTTCTCAGACGAGACCTTAGTTATTCTTTCTCCCTTCCGTTTTCGCATTTTAGCAGCAGCAAATATATGCCCGTTGGTCAAGGTATGCACAAAGAAACTAATATTTGGTAGAAGAAAAAGTGTTCCCAGAATAAATTACTCGCAATATTTTGGTATGCCACAGCATCATTTTTCCGCCAGTTTCTGCAAACCTTCTTTACTTCAACAAGCTGTGGGCTGTCAAAGACAGGAAGCATCTTCTATTGTACGTCTATACTTAGAGAAATCTATTTTGCCCTTCTGTTGAAACGCTTAAGAATCCAAGAATTAATGTCTTCCTCTCCTGCTTTCTATTTCTTCCAGTCTTTATCTGCCACATGTTTTTTTTTTTTCATTTATATATGATACTAGCAGCTAAGCCCGGTTTCACCCGGTCTGTTTGGATGATGTGGCTGTGATCGTTTTCTGTTAGGTATAATCTATAACAGCGTTTGTCAGCCTTATCATTTCGGGTCCCCTGTTTCGATTGGAGCCTCCAGCTATATGAAAATTTCCTGATCCAACCCCGTTTGAAAACAGCTTCTGAGCAACTGGGAAATTCCATTAGAAAAAGTTTTAATCGATTTTCTCAGTAAGTATGGGGGTTAGGGAAAAAATACAAACTGCATTCCAATCTATGCACCTGTCTCCACATGTGTGCCATTTTTCACGCGAATTCACTTAGCAGTTTGGCTGTGAACCTCAAGACAAGAAAGAATACAATGATCGCCCATGTCCAATTTATATTATAGATTATTTTCAAATCTGGAATTATATGTACATAGGTACAGACATGGTTGTGTGGTGAAGAAGCATGTGGTTTCATGTTCGGTTCCACCGCACAACACCTTGGGCAAGTGTGTTCCACTACAGCCCCAGCTCAACCAATATCATGTGAGTGAATTAGGTAAACAGAAACTGAGTGGAAGCCTGTCATACAAACATACATCATCACCATCACCACCTTTACAACCCTGTGGCACGTAAAAAGCACCATCCGAATCGTGGCCGATGCCAGCGCTGCCTTGACTGGCTTCCGTGCTGGTGGCACGTAAAATGCACCAATCCGATCGTGGCCGTTGCCAGCCTCGCCTGGCACCTGTGCAAGTGGCACGTAAAAAGCACCCACTACACTCACGGAGTGGTTGGCGTTAGGAAGGGCATCCAGCTGTAGAAACACTGCCAGATCAGACTGGAGCCTGATGCAGCCTTCTGGCTTCCCAGATCCCCGGTCGAACCGTCCAACCCATGCTAGCATGGAGAACGGACGTTAAACGATGATGATGAATAACGAAATTATTGTATACAGTGCTCAGGTGCACCACAACTTGTCAGAAAGTGCGTATAAAGTATATGCAGTAATGTACAAATGTCTGGAAAGCGAACAATGTATGAGTCAGATACATGCTTGTGTGTGTATGGAGGGGAGAAAATCAGGTGTAGTGTAGTGTTGGCGAATCTCAGGAAGCATGGAAGTTTTGAAGGATGCAGTGCTCCGACAACTAACAACTGATGCCGGCAGTTTGTTCCATGCTTCAGCAACTCTCTGCGTGAAAAAATGTTTCCTAAAATCATGGGAGCTGTGCTGTTTTCTGACTTTGTAAATATGTCCACGGGTGTTAGACGGGTGGAGTTTGAAAAGGTGCTCAGAGTTATTTTTTGTAAGATGGTTAATAATTTTATGGTGTCTGCCAAGTCAGCTGCCAGACGTCGGAGTTTCAATGTGTCCATGCCCAGGGAAGTAAGGCATTCAGAATATGGCAAATGCCTGATAGAGGGTATTCTTTTGGTTATACGTCGCTGAACGGCTTGTTAAGTTTGGTATTTATTCTATCAGTCTCTTAGCTGAACTGCTGTTATAGGAATGTAAACAAACCAACACTGGTTGTCAGGATGTGTGACAAACACACAGGCACAAAAACACACACACACATACACGATGAACTTCCACACAGTTTCTATCTACAGAATTCACTTACAAGGCATTAGTTGAAATGAAATTTTAGTAGAAGATACTTTGCCTGTGGTGCTGTGCAGTAGGACTGAACTCAAAACTACGTAACTGCAAGGTGAGCATCTTAACCTCATGGCCATGCCAGTGCTTACATGTACACTAATATTTCATGCAAGCATTGAACATGTTTGTCTAGAATTTTTCTAGCTTACAACCATGAGAACACTGAAGTTTATACACAAACATCAATCATACAATGTACCCTTCAGTGAAAGAGGGAATCCCCTTGTCAGCAAAGATATATATAGAGAGGAAGAAAGAAAGGGAGAGAAATACATATATATATATATATAAGTTAGGTACAAAAAATTCAGGGTGAATACTTGATAACTGTAAGCACCAGTATATGCCAGTTAGTGGTGTAGGTGATTGGGTATATTTATCAAAAGAAAAACAGGATGCAAAGGATTTAGCGGTACATATGTTTCTGGCTTTATTGGACAGTTTATATCAATGCATAATTGATGTAACATGTATGACAATAGCCTTCCTCAGCTATATATAAATATATATGTATATATATGTGTGTATGTGTGTGTAGCGAGAGAGAGAGAGTAAAAAAATTATAAAAGAAATTTAAGACTTGCTGAAACTAAATACATACCCAATCGCGGGCCAATTCCAAAAGACTTCTCCGGGTGACTCCAGGTAAGATGAGTCCATTGAGAGGAGGTGTGATTAGTTCTTTCTCTGCCAAAAAAAAAAGTAAAGGAAACCAATTACTACTATACTGAAGCTAGCTGTGGTGGCTAGAACAAGCTAAAGAACAAATAAAAATAATGTATACAAGGTGGTATCAAGAAGTTCCTGGACTAGTTCTGTAACATGCCAACAGATGGCAGCACATGGTTGTGTGCACAGTGAGAGTTAGCAGTGACCTTTATGAAGCAGTGTGTCTAGTGACATCATTGTGCTTACTTCGCAAGTTGTGGAATTTGTGTTTTTAATTTCTTTATTGCTCACAAGGGGCTAAACATAGAGACAAACAAGGGATTAAGTCAATTACATCGACCCCAGTGTGTAACTGGTATTTAATTTATCAACCCCAAAAGGATGAAAGGCAAAGTTAACCTCGGTGGAATTTGAACTCAGAACGTAACGCCAGACGAAATACTGGTAAGCATTTTGCCCCGCATGCTGTTTCTGCCAGCTCGTTGCTTTGCTAACGTTTCTGCCAGCTCGCTGCCTTAGCTACAACAGCCCCAGGTCAACTATGTATGTGTGTGTTTGTATGTATATATATATCATCATCATCATCATCATCATCGTTTAACGTCCGTTCTCCATGCTAGCATGGGTTGGACGGTTCGACCGGGGTTCTGGGAAGCCAGAAGGCTGCACCAGGCTCCAGTCTAATCTGGCAATGTTTCTACAGCTGGATGCCCTTCCTAACGCCAACCACTCCGTGAGTGTAGTGGGTGTTTTTTTACGTGCCACCTGCACAGGTGCCAGGCGAGGCTGGCAACGGCCACGGTCGGATTGGTGTATTTTATGTGCCACCGGCACGGAAGCCAGTCGAGGCGGTGCTGGCATCGGCCACGAGTCGGATAGTGCTATTTACGTACCACCAGACCAGGGTGGATAGTTAGACGATACAAAAAAGAACAGGAAAAAACAAGGATGGGTCATTCGGAGTTTTCAATCTTCAGTCGAGTACCAGATCATCTTTGCAGTTTCGACTGGTTACTCTTGAGACTGCTCTAATCTGGCCGGCCCCAAGAAAATCTATGCTAAGAGCACTAGATTCTTTGGAAGAAAGCAAGCGAATGTATATGAAAACAAGGATGAAAAAAAACTGGAGAAATGGTACGGAGCCGGCCAGATTAGAGCAGGGGTTGATGTAACTGAGTTATCCCCTCCCACATAATTGGGGGGCCTTGTGTCAAAATTTGAAATCATTATCAGTATTGTTTTATTTTACCTGTGGCTATATAAGATTTCTTTAATACTGACCTCCGTCTTCGTTAATCCAATAGATGAAAAGATTCATGGTGCCAACTTCTGTCAATTGGTGATCCTCTCCAAACAACCAGAGAACTTGTTGGCAACTCTTCTGAAGAGCTTCAACTTGCGGCAATAACGTGGGAGCATAGTTCCTGTAAAAGTAAGATAAGAGTGAGCAAACAGAGACCTGTTATGTTTTCCATACAAAGAACAAATCTAAGAAACAGCCTAGCCATTTATTCAAAACAAGACAACACCCACTTTCCTGTAAACATATTTGCACTCAATACACACTCTAAACTTAATTTATACTAGTGGTTCTCAACAGGGGTCCACACAAAATTTTGCTGTTAAAATTTGTACAATTCTTTTCTACTCAAGGCACAAGGCCCGAAATTTTGAGGAAAGGGGCCAGTCAATTAGATAACCCCCAGTATGCAACTGGTACTTAATTTATTGACCCTGAAAGGATGAAAGGCAAAGTCGACCTCGGTGGAATCTGAACTCAGAATGTAGACAGGTGAAATACCTATTTCTTTATTACCCACAAGGGGCTAAACAGAGACAGGTCAAACAAGGACAGACAAACGGATTAAGTCGATTATATCGACCCCAGTGTGTAACTGGTACTCATTTAATCGACCCCGAAAGGATGAAAGGTAAAGTTGACCGCAGTGGAATCTGAACTCAGAACGTAACGGCAGACGAAATACCACTAAGCGTTTCGCATGGCGTGCTAATGTTTCTGCCAGTTTGCCGCCGTAATTTGTGCAAGAAATTGGTTATACTTCTAAACTACACAAAGTATTTCTATTCTTTTATACAATTCCTAATAACATTTAGCAACAAAAATACAGTAGGATTTATATATATATATATATATATCATCATCATCATCATCATCATCGTTTAACGTCTGTTTTCCGCGCTAGCACGGTTGGACGGGTTCAACCGGGGTCTGGGGAGCCAGGGGCTGCCCCAGGCTCCAGTCTGGTCTGGCAGTGTTTCTACAGCTGGATGCCCTTCCTAACGCCAACCACTCCACGAGTGTAGTGGGTGCTTTTTACGTGCCACCTGCACAGGTGCCAGAGGGGTCTGGCATCGGCCACGGTCGGTTGGTGCTTTTTATGTGCCACCTGCACAGAAGCCAGTCGGGGCGGTGCTGGCGTTCGGATGGTGCTTTTTATGTGGGGGGGTGCAGGAATATAGGGGAGCACCAGTGGGGAGGGGTGCTCGGAGAAACGATGACAGGTTCTAGACAAGTAGAACGTAGGATATCACGAGAGGGGTAATGTATGGCGAAATAGCGTATTGAAGAGGGGGGTTCGAAGAGTAGACACCTATAACGGTGGTGGGAGAAACGACATCCGGTATAGATGGAGCAAAAATATAGAGATATCCGGTATTGGTGGTGGGGGTGGGTAGGGCGGGCGTGCCTAAATATGCGAAGGTTGATAGAGGAGAGAGCGAAGACTTGGACAGGCAAAATTATCGCAGCACATAATAATAAAGGGATATTTAGGGGGGACGGTGGAGAAATAGAGAAATTATCGGCACATAATGATGAGTAATAAACCGATTAACAACTAGAGGTCAGACAATTTTGCATGAAAATATTACTGGTAGAGATACGGGATGAATTAAAGTTCAAAGATTTCTTATCTTGGGATCACTTCGTTTACGGACAGACTCGGCAAAAGGAATTCGAAATCAAGAATGAGGCAGGTTACTAGCTTAAGAATGCATAGCCATGGAGAGGAGTAGGAAGAGGAGTCCAAACAATGTGAAAGAGGGGGAGAGAAGGAAAGAGAGAAAGTGGCCACCCCGCGAAGAATCGGCGGCCATTTCGATCAGCCCTGTAAGGGAGATTTTAAATATCTATAACGATAACTAATGAATTATACAGAATATGCAAAAATAGTAAACAGAGTGACGACTAGGGATCAGAATAATAATAAATAGTAATAATAATAATAGTAGTAATAATAATAATAATAATAATAATAATAATAATAAACCGATTAACAACTAGAGGTCAGACAATTTTGCATGAAAATATTACTGGTAGAGATACGGGATGAATATATATATATATATATATATACACATCAAATGGCTATGGAGGTCCAGTAGAGTAAAATAAGAATCAAAGGCGTCAACAGGTAAAACTGGATAAAAACCACTGATTTATACGAATAAAAAAAAATTCAAGACAGTTTAATTTGTTTCCTGAAAGGGTTTAAAAAAAAAAAATATATTGATGTAAGGGAGATAATAGTGAAAAAAAAAGTAACATTTGCTTCCCCTGATAAAACGATTTCTAATGTAGTTAAATAGAAAAAGGCAGATCCCGCGATCAGATTTAATAGATTATATTAATACTTAGACAGCTATTTTATCAATCTTTTCGTGGTGACAGGCAAAACCAAATGAATGAAATGTTTGAATTTTCACGGTGTAAATTTTCTTGACGTTTAGTATTCATATGCAACCACTGACAAGCTTACACCGTAACAAAAGATTTAAAATGATTTAATAAAGATGCAAGCAGACATCGAATAGGATTGAGATAATTAAATAGCAGAAGGAACTGTTTGAAAGGTCAAGAGGTTTGCTTCCCAATTACAGGGGGTTTTGGGTTCAATCCTGCAGCATGGCATCTTCTACTTTTCTACCATAGCTCTGGTCCCAGGGTCAACTAAAGCCTTGTCAGTGGATTTGTTGAGGGAAACTGAAAAAGGCCTATTGTGTACATACATACATACACACATATATATTCGTTTTTCATAATTATCATTAACATCATCATTTAACGTCTGCTTTCCATGCTGGCATGGATTAGACCAGAGGTACAAAAAAAATTTAGGGGCCACCGCACCCCTAATGGCCACATGATACCCTCAGCACTCCCATCCCTATTTTTATGTATAAATAAAAATTTTATATTTTACTAATTTAAATATACTATGAACCATTTGATATTTAATATAATATTAAATAATTTGTATACAATACTATAATAATATTATAATAAATTCATAGCATCCCCCAATCCGCTGCCTTCTTCCCAATGCCTCCTTTTTCTCTACCACTTCCACTCCCACTCCCACCACCCCCTTAGGCACCTGCGCCCACCTGGACTGTCTCAACGCCCACCGGTATACAGTGCTCAGGTGCACCACAACTTGTCAGAAAGTGCGTATAAAGTATATACTTTGAGAACCTATGGATTGGATGATTTTACTGGAACTGGTAAGCTGGAGAACTGCACCAGACACCACCAGTCTGATTTGGCTTGGTTTCTACTGGATGACCTTCCTAACGCCAACCACTCCAAGAGTGTAATGGGTGCACTTTAATGTGCTACCGGCACGGGTGCTTTTAATGCCACATGTGTATGTATAGGTATGTGTGTGTCAGTATTTGTGTCTCTTAGTCTTGGCATTACGTAATGGTTATAAAACAAGTGTCACCGTTCCTCATTTCTAGTCTTCTGTGAAAAGATGACCAGTCAGAAGGAAATACTACCTGGTTTGGAAACAGAAGGTTGGCAACAGGAAGAAAATCTGGCCATAGGAAACCTCAATTCATAGAGGTTGATTGATTCCTGTCACCAGCTTGTTTCCAGTTTCCCATAATCATTTCTTTACTACCCACAAGGGGCTAAACACAGAGGGGACAAACAAGGACAGATATCGACCCCAGTGCATAACTGGTACTTAATTTATCGACCCTGAAAGGATGAAAGGCAAAGTCGACCTCGGCAGAATTTGAACTCAGAACCTAACGGCAGACGAAATACGGCTACACATTTCGCCCAGCGTGCTAACGTTTCTGCCAGCTCGCCGCCATAATGTGACATATGTTCAAAGTATATTGAAAATAAAGGACACAGCTTGTACGATAGCGACACTCATTTACTATGATCATGCGAAGTCAAGACAAGGGAGACAAGACGACAACACATATATATATACACCAGAGGCAACTCCAGGTCATCAGCGTTACTTGGGTCTCATCACAGATTTCGTCACTTTGGCTCCTCACAGATTTTGCCTAAGACATGCCTGCATGAAGAATTTCGCATTTTTCCGCAATATTTCTAACCCAAACAACTTATTTTTTTATATCTAGCACTATGTCTTTCTCCATTTCTAAGTTAATGGTAAAAATAAAGCAACCCTGCAAAACACAACTGATCTTTACACACAGAAGCACAGAATAACAGCAATCAAATAATGACAGTGGAGTGTACAACAAACATCAGTCATCTGACTGTCGCCTGTACTCTTGACAAGAGATGCCAGTTAGTCTTTTACACCTACCAGTCTCGTTTGTATTAGACTGAGTAACTGGATAATTGCTTGTTCCTTTAAGAATATTGTAGAACAGAAATTTTTCATAGATTGGAATTTAAATCCTAATCTCTATAGAAATTTATTGTTTTAAGAAAACATTGAATTATGTTTAACTTTTACGATTATAGATAACAACTCAGGCTGTAGCTTCTGAGCCCAAATCAGGCACGTGTGAACGATGTCGAGAAATCGTCTACTACGAATGATATTTTTTGACACAGGGCACCTCTAAGATGACAGCCAGATGCTGAATGAAAATAAATGGATTGCAGCCAGGCTCAATAAAAGGAGGCTGCAGTTATATAATTGAAGTCAGTCATCATCATCATTTAACATCTCCTTTCCATGCTAGCATGGGTTGGACGATTTGACTGAGGTCTGGCGAACCAGATGGCTGCACCAGACTCCACTCTGATCTGGCAGAGTTTCTACAGCTAGATGCCCTTCCTAATGCTAACCACTCTGAGAGTGTAGTGGGTTGGTAGAAATTAAATCAGCTTGCAAATACATGTGCACTTCACTAAATTTATACTTGGGCTAATCCCAAACAGCCCAAGTGCTGGAGTCACCACTGATATACACACTCATATATAGACAGACTTATCCATATATATTTATGTTATCAATGCGCCTTTTTTTTTCCCCAGTTCTATCAAATATCTCACAAGACCCTGGTTGGTTGGGAGCTGGGTGGGGGCTACAATAGAAGATATGTGCCATGGTGCTATACAGTGGGACTGAACCTGCAACTACGTAGTTGGGAAACAAACGTATCAAGCAAGATAATCAGAGTAGTGATCATCATCATCACCACCATTGCTACAACAGCTATCACCACCATCACTAACAACATTACCAGGATAACCAACACTACCACTATTGCCACCATCTCCACAACCACCTCCATCATCATCATCATTATCATCATCATCATCTTACACCTTACATCCAGTTTACCATGTTTATCAGTTGGCTAAGTTGATTAGTGTGACTAACCCCTACAAGGTAGTGTCCCAACAAGGCTTTTGTCCAATGACTGCAACAAATAAAAGACAAAAAACAACAACACAAGAATAACACAGACAAAAACAAAACAAATTTGCTACTTACGATCCCATTTTATATTCTCCAGGACCTCCTGGCCATGATCGAACATATCTGGGGTCAGCCATTAAGGTAACTGGTTTTATACCTGTAGGAAAATAGGGTCCAACAGGAGAAGCAATGACAAATAATAAGGCTCTGTTGGGTGGGCTCACACCTAAAGTTGGCTGCAAAGAAAAAGAAAAAAAAATCCAGTTAGAAATATATTTAGAAATTTGACCAAGAATGTAAAATGGATATGAATCCTGCAGTATTTAAACCAGCTGTCTCGAGCCGATATTCTACATGTTTTACGTTTAAATCAGCCAGCTTCAGCTTCTCACACCTACCCTACAATGTCATCCTAAAAATATATAACCACATAATCGAAATGTCAAAGCTGTGAGATAATGCATGATACATTAAAAACAATGGAAGTAAATTACTGTATTTTAATGTCAATAAGGAAGCCCACTAATTCTTGGGGCTTAAAATTTGGGAAAAAGGTTTTGAAAGGGATTATAATACTATCCATGTATAAGAAACTCCCATATTTTTTTAACCTAATTTTTGACAAAAAAGGGTTCCTTATACACATTAAAATACAGTAACTTTTAGCACATTGTTTTTTCTCCAGAATTGTTTCCCTTGCCACTGCCCCCACAGCTACAGGGGAGGCAACTCATGCCACAACATAATGTACTTACAGTGTGTTAAAGGTTAACATTATATTTGACAGGGTAATCTGAATCTTCAACTCATGGCACTGTTGATGGTCATTGTAGCTTAATTTTTACCAAAGGTTATTGATCTCTCTTGTATTATCTGCATTCACTATTGCCACAAGCATGGCCTTGTAGTTAAGAATTTATTCCTTGGTTGAATGATTTTCAGTACAGCCTCAATGTTTACTAATTTGGGTAATATATATGTGCATGTGCAAAAGCATGCATGTGTTGTTTGTGTCTCTTTTCCTTGGTATTGTGTGATATTAGGTTGTTCTGAAAATAATGACCAATTTCAGAAACATCATTTTATTCTGGAAAATTTCACAATAGAAATGTTTTGATTAGTCAAAGTACGAGTTGCGAACATCTATGCATCTCTACCACCGATCAACGAGATTATTTATGCCTCGTTGATAAAAACTTATTGGCTTTGATGCTAAGATATCTTTGAAAGCTGATCCTACCTCGGGTTTGGAGTTTTAATCACTTAAAAACATGTTTAAATGCTTAAAAAAATGGTAGTCAGTGGGTGGAAGATCAGGAGAATATGGAGGATGTAGTAAAGTATCGCATTCCAAGTCTGTTTCTGCAGCGTCATTCTTGCAACATGTGGCTTTGCATTATTGTGGAGCAGAAGTGGACCACACCGATTCCATAAAGTCTGTGTGAGATGGGTGCCAAGAGAGCATACCACAGCACATAAGGAGTTTAGTGAGAGGCCTGGATCCATCATTTTGAATCAGAATCCAAAAAGCAGAGTATGGATTGGAAACACCCAAAATTGTCAGTAAAAACGAAATTCAAGACTTAACCTTCCACAGAAAAAATTATTCTAACCATTTTTAGGGATGTAAAAGGGCCTATACTGGAACATTACCAGGAAAAGGGCTCTATAGTCACCAATGTAGTCTACAGTGAAATGCTGGCCAACAAACTGAAAACAGCAAATGCCGTGTTCTATTGTCAAAGCAAGTATTATTGTTTGTACAGCAATTCACACCCACACATGGCCATCCACTCTATTGAAACCATTGAAACATTGGGATTTGAGTTGCTGTAACATCCTGCATACAGTCGAGACCTCACTTTTCCATGCTTGCATGGATTTGAAAGGACTTTCGGAGAGTCTTATGACTGGATACCCTTATGGACAGCAACCCTTTCAATCTGGACACATAGGGATATGGTGTGCATGTTCTAAAAACTGGGATCAATACAAAAATGCATATTTTAATTGATTGTTTATGGTGATATTTTTATAGATAACAGGGTTCTTATGGGGTTCTGAAAGACATGTAGAATTTGCCATATTCCATGACTATAAAAGTGGAAATCAAAGTGCAAGTATGCTAAAATTATCACCACATTTATTATTATTATTATTATTATTATTATTATTATTGAGTGAGAGAGCTGCACATGCCATCAAAGTGACACTGGGGTAAAATATACAAAGCCCAGTGTACCTATCATGACTACCCATCTGATAAGGATACAGAAGGCACATCATCATCATTATTATTATTATTATTATTATTATTATTATTATCATTATTATTATTATTATTATCATTATCATTATTATTATTATTATTATTATTATTATTATTAAGGCAGTGAGTTGGCAGAATCATTTGCAAGTTGGGCGAAATGCTTAGCAGTATTTCATCTTTTTCTTTTTTTTTTTATCTTTTTCTTTTAGATAAATAATTATGTACGTTATTTACATTTGAGGGATATTTGTCCTCATCTTGTTTGGTGTTAACACAACGTTTCGGCTGATATACCCTCCAGTCTTCATCAGGTGTCTTGGGGAAATTTCGAACCTGAGTACTCATTCCTAAGTATAGTATCTTTCAATTTTATTATTATTATTATTCAGCTCACTGGGCAGCATTTTGTTTGTCTTTACGTTCTGAGTTCAAATTCCGCCAAGGTTGACTTTGCCTTTCATCCTTTCAGGGTCAATAAAATAAGTAACAGTTGGACACCGAGGTTGATGAAATCGTTTTATCCCCTCCTTCAAAATTGCTGCCCTTGAGGTAAAATTTGAAACCGTTATTACTATTATTATGATTTAGGTGGTGGGCTAACAAAATCGTTAACAAGACGGCGAGCTGGCAGAAATGTTAGCACGCTGGGTGAAATACTTAGCAGTATTTTGTCTGCCGTTACGTTCTGAGTTCAAATTCCGCCAAGATCGACTTTGCCTTTCATCCTTTCAGGATCGATAAATTAAGTACCAGTTACGCACTGGGGTCGATGTAATCAACTTAATCCATTTCTCTGTCCTTGTTTGGACTAACAAAATCGTTAGCAAGGCGGCGAGCTGGCAGAAATGTTAGCACGCTGGTGAAATACTTAGCAGTATTTTGTCTGCAGTTACGTTGAGTTCAAATTCCGCCAAGGTTGGTTTTGCCTTTCATTCTTTCAGGATCGATAAATTAAGTACCAGTTACGCACTGGGGTCGATGTAATCCACTTAATCCCTTTCTCTGTCCTTGTTTGTCCTCTCTATGTTTAGCACCTTGTGGACAATAAAGAAATAAGAATCGTTAACATGCCAAGCATAATGTTAGCAGCATTTAGTCTATCTCTACGTTCTGAGTTCAAATTTTACTG